>NW_017731509.1:1572053-1582767 GCF_001890085.2 Hipposideros armiger | reverse complement strand
GCCGGCCCTTAAATCTGTTTGAAAGGCATTTTCAGGAACCAGCATTTTAAAATTAAAATATATTCCATAGAATCCTCTGTCTTTGAAAGATTTTTTTTGCACACATCAGTAAGGATACAGAAATCTAGAATAACCCAATATTAAGCAATAGCATACATAGCAAAAATTTTTTTTCTTGTTTTAAAAATATTTTCAACAAGGAAGGACAAAAAAAGGAATATACATTACAGAATTGGACGCAGATGTTTAATGTACTTGTAACCCAGTATAACAACATAGACATCATGTATTACAGAGAAATACATCTGTTTTCTTCTACTATGGTTCACTAAGTGTTCCATGGCATAATCTGGATATCTTTTTGTCTATAGCTGTTTATGAACTTTGCCTTTATTTTGGAAGATGTTCTTTAATAAGAATGTAATTTAAGCCAAATCATTACTGTTAGTATGTTATTTAATAAACTGTCACTTACCTCTTAGATATGAATTTCCAGATTTAGGCTTGCCTTTAATTTTACATTTCATTTTTATTGAATGGGATTTCCGTTTGATAAAATTGTTACCAATTAAATAGAAACAGTTAATCTCTACAAGATGTTAATATTTATGACTATGAGTATTTGTTCTCATTTTTCACATTTTACTCTACCAATAGAGCCATTCTTTATGACTTTTTATTTCTGATTGCCTATTAAAACTGTTCAAAGGAAGCATCCCTGATTCTTTTTGATTTAAGCCAGATTGACTCATTTGGTTTTGCTGTTTTCCATCTATGTTTTCAGCATGACCTCTTTAGAAATACCTAGATAAGATGCTAGCATTGTATGATACAATTGCCAGAGATGATTCTTTTTTTTTTTGTTTGTATCTGTCATCAAGACCATCAGCAAAATAACACATTAGGTAAACTTGATATTTCATGGTCATGATCATTCATGATATACATTCAAATTGTCTATAATCTCTTATAAGTTTTCTATCTAGGCTTGCTTTTCAAGATGTGACCTAAATTTTTCTCTTTACTCAAGTATTCTTGGATTTGTCCTTGAAACTTCAGAATTAACTTTCTTATCCCACCTTCACCAGCACAGGTGTATCTGTGTAATGTGCATGCATGCACATACCTATACCCACAATGGTGGGGTATCCTTTGTTCATCTTTAATACTCTTTATTATTGGTAAATAACTTTTCAAGATTTTATAGCCTGTATCACTTAGAAAATATAGCTTGTGATTTGGTTTACCAACAGTCCACAAACTAACCACGCAGCGTGCTATAGGTCACATTTCAAACTGGTGGATATTGAAATTTTTGTTGTTTTTGTTGTTTTTAATTTGGTCTGGCAGTGAAGCCATGCCATTTCAGCCAACTGCCATAAGGATAGCTGGTCTTTCCTGATATGTTTTCTTGTCTTAAATGATATACTAATAATTATATAAGTAGTTTAGTAAATTAGATAAGCTGAATTAATTTTAGAGCCAGGGAAGGTATAGGAGGTTAATTAACAAGACAAATTTTCAATTATACAGGTGTATTTTGCATTTCCTCTCTTTGGTAAGAAATTTGCTTATAACCTGAATTTAAGTATTTTTAAAAACTCTTATATTTTTCCTCTTTTATATATATATTATTCTGAAATTTTTAAGCTAAAGTTGTACATGGTTAGTATGTATTGCTTTGTTTACTTAAAATAATTTCTGAAATAATCTCATGTTATGTCCAGAGGTTCAAGATAAATTCTTCTTCCCAACTCTATACCTCCTACCATTTTTTTTCTTTCCATTTCTTATTCATTCGTTGTTTCATTCGAGAAAAAGACATCTTTTCACTGCAGCATTTCTTGGGTTAACTAAATAAATATTAATAACAAAAGTTTAAAAATCACAAGTAAATTATATTAAAGTTACATAAAATTAATGGTAAAATGTTCTTTTGATGATAAAGATTACTGGTGTTTTAGTGTCTTTTATTTCTACTTTTATAGTCATGTTTTCGTTAGTATATTTTTGGCTGAAATAGTTTGCTCCTTAATGGAAGATACTAATGATTACTGAGAGCAAAATATGTGTTAGCAAATTACCTTATTTTTCTTACCATTTCCTTTTGCTTTCCTTTTTGGCAGAGTCCTAGTAGTTCTGTAAGATTCATTTCAGACATCACCTCTCCTACAAAGCCTTCCTTTTCTACCCCTTGAGCACATATAAAAATCTCTCTTTTGCCTCTCTTTCGCACTGTAGTTTAAGATTCTTTTACAGCTTTCACAGTGTATTATATTTAATTGTTCATGTTTCTTTTTCTGTTCTCCCAACACTGGGAACCAGGATTTACTTGGTATGCCAGATTCTATCACAGGGCTTAATGTTAGTAAATGATAAAAGAATTTTCCCAGATGGAAACTCACTGGCCACAGACATGATTTTATTTACAATTTTCTGTACAGAACATGAAGGCAGGGAGGGGTGTATATGACAGGGTTCAGAATGTTGCTCTGGAGCCAGGCCACCTGATTGCTTGTTCCTATTTTGCACTCCTAGGTTTGTTACCGTGGGCGTGTTACTGAGCCTCACTGTGCCTGTTTCCTTCTCTATAAAGTGAAGATAACAGTAGCACCTACTTTATAAGGTCTATAAGGCCTTTATGAGGATTAAATGAATGAATACATGTAAATTTTTTAGAACGATTACTGGCGCATAATAAGATCTCAGTAATTAGCTTTCAGTTTTGTGAGTTGTAGAAACTTTTAAGCAATCTTTATCTAGTGACTGAGCTGCTAGAGTAGTCTACTCAATAAATAAAAGTTAAAAATGATAATGTACACGAAGTAAAGAATATTAATACTTGGGGGAAGTACATTCTTAGGACTTCTCCCTCAGCTCTGAGCTCTTTGTAAGAGCAGAAGACCCTCTGTTTCTTTTCTAATTGACCCTGCCTATAATTAGTGCAAAGAAGCATGAAAATCAGCTGATGGATGTGAACTATTGGTGTTGGGGATATTTTTAGTATTTTTTGTTAACATTGACTGAATTAAAATGTATTATATGTATGTTTCAAGCAAAATTCTGTTTGCTATCTTGTAAACAATTTTTAGACAATACTGATAATACCTAATTATTTTAGGTAAAGTATAAAATACATATTTCACAGTAGTATTTTTGAGTACTGTCAATATTAACAGGCATATAATTATAGTGCTTGACCAATGAAAGGGAAATTTTGGTTTATAAGAATATTTTTTTCATAGATGTGCTGACATCTGAATTAAGAAGAAGATGAAAACAAAATAAAAATGTAATTAAGAATAGACTCCTTATATGTGTAATTATTTCTATTTTATAATCTTTACATTGTTCTCATCTCTTAATCACTTCCCCAGCCTCTCCTTTATTTAATCTTAATATCTGTTCAAATTAGAATTCAGATCATACTCTACAGCCATGTTTTTTCTTACTTTAGCAAGGAGAATATTTTGTAAAAATTATAGTAACATTCTTATTCAAACGTACATTCTTTGTTTTAATGTTTGAAACTAAATCTTAGTGAAAATATTTAGTTATTTAAGGAAAGTTGTTTATATTGAAACAATTATGTGTTACCAGTAAATTTTTGCTTTTTAAATATAATATTTTAAATGTTTTTAGCTCTTTAGTCAAATTTCTGAAAGTTGCCTTTGCCAAGAAATTCAGTGCATCGTGTGATTGATTTGATTGAATTTATTTGCTTTTTGGTCCTTCATAATGCCCTTTGCCATATTGCATTCTAGTTGTGTTTTTAAGTCCGATATGAATTGCTTTTTTAATAATTTTGCTCAATAAGTTGTAAATTCTAATTATGAAGATAAAAGAGATAAGTTATTCAGGAATATGAATCAATTGCCCTTACAAAACTTTTTCATTATACCACTGAGAGAACAGGAACTATTTGTTAATTTCAAATTCTAAAATTGTGCAGCAATGTTTTTTCCGTAATACTAATTACTTCTATCTGGGAGTGAAAGTAAGCTCCTAAAATGTACAGTTTGCATTTGCAGACAGATGGGCATTTATTACGAACACAGTTAGATTCTCTTATGTAACTCAGTCGTCTCTATCATAATTATTATAATAATTACTATGAAGTGGTTCTACTTAACAATTGTCTGTGGACAGATATTTGATTCAGAAGCCTTGAGTAATCATATAAATGCCACCAATTTGTAATAAACAAAACTTGTTCCTATGCTCCCTAACCTGGAGCTAGAGAACCCCCAATCATGTGTTTGATAAGTAACAAATTAGATATGGTGTAAAGATTTGGGAAGGGAAAGACATTATTAATATTTATGGAGTAGAATACAAAATTGTCACAAACTTTTAAGGTATTAGCCTTCAGAACTTTTTGAGCCCTTAGTGGGCTGATTTTAATAAGTTGCTCCCTAATTCCTTGGGTGTTCTAATTCATTCTCTGTAGCTCTTAGAAGTACTTCAGGACAAGTTTAAGAAGCCGTGAATTACACTGTTTTTTTTCAACTGATTTAAAGGGGTTGTGAAGATAATTGTCCTCTTAGTTTTTCCTCCCTTTGTGTATAGATCTTTTATATGTTATATTATCTTTAATACAATTGATTCTCCAAATTTGCAATATTTACATGGCAGGTCTCTGAAATCATTATTTATTTTGACGAAATGAAAATTTAGGGCAGGAGTTTTTTTATCTGTTCTTATAAATGACTTTCTTGATCTGTTCTTGAAAGATTACTTATTTTGAGTATATTTTTCAATAGTGATGATACATTGATTTGGCATGCTCCATTTCACTCTCTTCCCTTTATTTATTTTTAATACTAGAATGTTTATTTGGGGGTACTCAATTTAAAGTTAGGAGGACAGCTTTGAAGTTGAATGACTATGAGGCTAACTGACCTTTTCAGGATTTCAGTATTGTATTGATTTCTGATTTTGTCTTTATTTCCTTTTAGTGTTTGATTTGCTGCTCTTTTACTAGCTTCTTGAAATCAAAGCTTAGATCATAGATATTCACCTTTTTTTCCAAATGTTTTGCAATTAAGGTTACTTTTTTTAAAGTACTGATTTAGTTGAATTTCACATTCAAGTGATTTTTAGAAATAATTCTAAGTATTATCCTTTATGGTGTTATTAAAAGAGAAAAACCTGACTCCAAGAGTAATTATAATAAGCAACACTTCTTGTCAGTCTATGATATCAGAAATAAATTTTTGTTTTAAGTGATGATTTCATTGTTGTTTGTCAGTGCAGGATAACCTAGCTTGACTTTACAGATACATAATTCTTTATCACTTATGTTTGTTAGCAATATGTGGCTTGTCATTTCATTATTTTTTGGTGTGATTTGATGAATAGACATTCCTAATTTTTAGTGTATCAAATTTATCAAACTTCCTTTATGGTTTTAGTTTTTTTGTATCTGTTTAATCTTTCTAGAATAGCTATTATATATTTGTTAGACTTCTCCATCTTCCATGCCTCTTCACATCCTTCATATTTTGTAATGTTTTGCTTTCTGGGCTGCACTCTGGATAATTTTTTTCGTTTCAGTCCATCAACTTACTAATTTTTTTCCGAAATTATTTCTAATCTGTTAAACTCATCCATTGAGTTCTTTTGTTTCAATTTTTAAATATTTTTACTTTTAGGAATTCTCTTCGGTTCTTTTAAAACTTTTCTTGCTTGCCTGTATTACCTTCAAACCTCTTTTAATTTTATGAATTGTAAACATTTATATTTTGTGATTTTTAATTACAGTATCTGACATTTTTTCAGGCCTGCTTTTGCTACTATTATTTCTGTTGCTCTCATGGTGCTTCCTCTTATTTACTTGAGTGTTTAGTCCAGTTTGATGTTATACTGTATATTTTCCAAGGAACTTTATCTGTAGAAAATTCTTTGATGCCTGAATTTTACCCCAAATAATTTGCATTTGTTTTTGCCATGTACTTGGGATAATTACAAATGCAGAAACACTGTATTTTTAATATTATAAAAATACCTTACTAGGGAAAATTTCCAATGTAAAAAATATTGAATGAATGTTTCAGTGAACCTCATGTACCCATCACCCAACTTAACAGTTACCAATACTTTATTTTTTTTATCTGTCGCTACACTATTATACTTTTTTTTTGCTATCTCTAACTGATAAGGACTTTTAAAAATATATATTCATTATACTATTGTTGAGCCCAACAATGTAGCCACAATTTCATATTACATAAAAAAATTCCTTAATATCTAACCTGTGTTCACATTTTCCTAATTATTTCATGAATTTTATTTTACTTTTTTACATTTGATTAAATCTGGATCCGAGTTATGTCCATATATTGCATTTGATTAATTCGTTTCATAAATCTTTATTTTAATTAAGTTTTTTATTTTGAGATAATTGTGGATTATCACATGCAATTGTAAGAAAGAATACAGAGAGATCCCTTATACTTTTTTTTTATTTATTTTTATTGGGGAGTTGGGGGATGGGAACAGCACTGGGGAATTGGGGAAAGGGGAACAGACAAGTTGCTGTCCTTTTTTTTGTTCTTCAGTCTAGGAGGACGTTGCTTCACTGGCCCAAGTTGGCACCATCATTGTGCTCTTCCTGGGCGAGGCACATCAGTCACTGGCTTCTGGATGGCCGCTTACTGCGGCTGCTGGTTGCTCACACTGGCTGCTGGCTATACACGGTAGCCCATGGCAACCCGCTGCCATGGGCTGCAGCCTACGCAGTCGCTGGCGACTCACAGCAGCCCAGCTCCAGGTTGAGCTGTTGTTCAGCATCTTAGCTGTAGAGGGCAGTGTCCTCCACACTGGCCCTCATATGTGGGATCCGAACCGGAGTCCTCTGGCGTCCCAAGCCAGTTCTTAACCATCGCGCCACTCGGCCGACCCCTCTTACACTTTTTAAGTTAGTTTTAGGTGTACAAACCAACAGTGATTAGACATTTATACACCTCACAAAGTGAGAATCCTAACAAGTCTACTACCCATCTGACACTGTACATAGTTATTAAAACACCACTCACTATATTCCCTATATTTTATACTTTATATTCCATGACTATATTTTTTAATTATAGTTGACATTCAGTATTATTTTATATTAGAGTCAGGTATACAGCATAGTGGTTAGGCATTTATATAATTTATGAAGTGATCTCTCCCATAAGCCTGACTCTATACATAGTTTTTACAATATTATTGGCTATATTTCCCATGCTGTATTTCACATTCCCGTGATTATTTTGTAACTACCAATTTGTACTTCCTAATCACTTCACCTTTTTTACCCATCCCCCCAAGTCTTCTCTCTTCTATCAATCATCAGTTTGTTCTCTGTATCTGTGAGTCTGTTTCTGTTTTGTTTATGTATTCTGTTCTTCAGATTCCACATGTAAGTGAGATCATAGGGTATTTTTTTTTCTCAGTCTGATTTATTTTCACTTAGCATAATACTCTCTAGATCAATCCATATTGTTGCAAGTGGTAAGATTTCATTTTTATAGCAGAACAATTCTCTATTGTATAAATGTACCACAGTTTCTTTATCCAATCATCTATTGATGGGCATTTTGGTTGTGTCCATATCTTGGCTATTGTGAATAGCCCTGCAATAAACATAGGGGTGCATATATCTTCTCAAATTAGTGTTTTGAATTTTTTGGATTAATAGCCCAGAGCACAATAGATCATAAGGCAGTTCTATTTTTTATTTTTTGAGGAGCCTCCACACTGCCTTCCATAGTGACTGCACCAATCTGCAACCCCACCAACAAACAGTACACAAGAGTTCTCTTTTCTCCACATCCTTGCCAACACTTGTTGCTTGTTGATTTACTGAAGATAGCCATTCTAACTGGTGTGAGGTGGTATCTCATTGTGGTTTTTATTTGCATTTCTCTGATGATTACAGACATGGAGCATCTTTTCCTGTCTATTGGCCATCTGTATGTCTTCTTTGGAGAATGTCTATTCAGATCCTCTGCTCATTTTTTAATTGGATTGTTTGTTTTTTGGTGTTGGGTTGTATGAGTTTAAAATAAATTTTCGATATTAACCCCTGATTAGATGTATCAATGGCAAATATCTTCTCCCATTCAAGACAATGTCTTTTCATTTTGTTGATGGTTTCCTTTGCTGTGCAAAAACTTTTTAGTTTGATATAGTCCCATTTGTTTATTTTTTTTCTTTTGTTTCCCTTGCCCTAGGAGATAGAGCAGTGAAAATATTACTAAGGGTAATGTCTGAGGGTTTATTTCCTATATTTTCTTCTAGGACTTTTATGGTTTTGGGTCTTCTATTTAAGTCTTTAACCCATTTTGAGTTTATTCTTGTATCTGGCATAAAAAGGTCATCCAGTTTTTATTTTTTTGCATGTATATGTCCAGTTTTCCCCACACCATTTATTGAATAAACTATCTTTACCCCAATGTATATTTTTGCTTCCTTGTCATAAATTAAATGACAGTATAGGCATGGGTTTATTTCTGGGCTCTCTATTCTGTTTCCTTGATCTGTCTGTCTATTTTTATGCCAATACCATGCTGTTTTGGTTACTATGGCCTTGTATAATAGTATAATTTGATATCAGGTAGCGTGATACCTCCAGCTTTCTTTTTTCTCAGGATTGCCGTGACTATTCAGGATCTTTTATGGTTCCACATAAATTTTTGGATTATTTGTTCTAGTACTTTGAAAAATGCCATTGGTATTTTGATAGGATTGCACTGAATATGTAGATTGCTTTGGGTAGTATGGACATTAGACTATATTAATTCTTCCTACCCATAAACATGGTATATGTTTTCATTTATTTGTATTTTCTTTAATTTCTCTTTTCAATGTCTTACAATTTTCTTAGTACAGGTCTTTTACTTCCTTGGTTAAATTTATTACTAGGGTTTTGTGTTTTTTTTTTGGATGCAATTGTAAATGGGATTGTTTTCTTAATTTCTTTTTCTGATAGTTTGTTCCTTGATACTTTTACCCAGTTTCTGTCAATGATAATATCTTTAAAAATTATTGTGTAGTAACATAACCCAGATACTAATATTGATACCATTGAGATACAGAACAGTTCCATTCTTATAAGGATACTACCTGTTGTCCTTTTATGGCCACAATCACCTCTCTCTTCCAGTCTTGACTACTGGCAACCACTAATCTGTTCTCAATTTCTATAATTTTGTCATTTCAGGAATGTTGTGTAAAATGAAATCATGTGGTATGCGATCTTTGGGCTTAACTTTTTTCAGTTAGCGTAATTCCATGGAGGTTCACCCAAATTATGGCTCATATCAATAGTATCTTCCTTATTTCTGATTGTATTTCATGATATGGCTGTACCATAGTTGGTTTAACCATTTGACTTTTGAAGGATACCCACTTTGGGGCTATTACAAATAAAGCTATATGAGCATTCGTGTATAGATTTTTTGTGTGAACATAAGTTTTTATTTCTTTCAGATAAATGCCAGAGTACAATTGCTAATCATATGGTAATTGTATGTTTAGTTCTATAAGAAACTGTCAAATTATTTTCCAGAGGGGCTGTACCATTTTATGTTCCTACCAGCAACATATGAGTGATCTAGTTTCTCTATATCCTTGCCAACATTTCATATTTCACTATTTTTTATTTAAGCAATTCTGATAGATGTGTAGTGATATGTCATTGTGGTTTTAATTTGCGTTTCCCTAATGGCTAATGATGTTAAACATCTTTTCATATGCTTATTTACCATCTGTACCTCCTCTTCAGTGAAATGTCTGTTTGTGTCTTTTGTTCATTTTCTTATTAGATTGTTTTTTTGCTGTTGACTTCGATAGTTCTTTTTACTAGTCCTTTGTTGGATGTGTGGTTTGCAAATATTTTCTCACACCATGTAGCTAGTCAGTCCCCTTCATAGGGTTTTTTCAGAGCGAAAGTTTTTTGGGCTTTTTTTAAACTTTATTGGGGAACAATGTGTTTTTTCCAGCTCCAAGTCAAGTTGTTCTTCAGTCTTAGTTGTGGAGGGCACAAGTCAGCTCCAAGTCCAGTAGCTGTTCCCAATCTAGTTGCAAGGGGCACAGCCCACCATCCCATGTGGGAGTCGAACCAGCAACCTTGTTGTTAAGAGCATGCGCTCCACCAAATGAGCCATCTGGCTCCCCACCAGCAGCTCAGCTGCAGCTCAGCTCAAGTCATTGTCTTCAATCTGCTTGCAGAGAAAGGTGCAGCTCACTGGCCCATGTGGGAATCCAACTGGCAACACTGTTGCTCAGAGCAACATGCTCCAACCAAATGAGCCACTGTGCTGCTCCAGAGTGAAAGTTTTTAATACTGATGAGGTCCAGTTTGTCGATTTTTATGGGCAATGCTTTTGGTATTGAGTCTAAAATCTCTTAAGCTGTAGGTTCACCTCTCTCCGTTTTTTTCTTGCCATTCTGTGAAGAAACTGGGTCATTTGTCTTGCAGAATTTTCTACATTCTGCAGTTTGATGATTGCATCCTCATGGTATCATTTAACATGTTTTTTCTATTCCTTGTATTTCTTGTAAACCGGAAATACAAGATTCAGAAATAGAGGCTTAATAAATTTAAGGGTTCCTCTTGGCCCAAATACTTGAAGTGCGGTGGTGGTGGTTAGTTTCTGTTGCATTGAGTCAAGGGCCTCTTAATGTCTGGCTGTCTCTATTTGTTGAGATACCAATGGCTTTTGGA
>NW_017731509.1:1565600-1570618 GCF_001890085.2 Hipposideros armiger | reverse complement strand
TTTTAGCCTTTTGTTATGCAGTTAGCATACTCTACACATTGTTTCATACTTGGCTTTTTTAAATTTAAAGTTATACCTTGGCGATCACTCTGTATCAATCATTATATACGCGTAGAGATACTTCTCAATCCTTTCTGTGGCTGTATAATGCTCTATTTTATATTAAATATAATGTACACAATTAACACTCATTTAAATTTCTTCCATTCTTTTGCTATTACAAATAATACTATATTGAATATTTTTGTGCATGTGTCATTTCATTTTGAATTCCTAGAAGTGCACTTGATGGGCCAAAGGGCTAATGCATCTTCAGTATTACTAGTTATTGCCAAATTCTCAATATTGACCTTACCATTCTGCATTCTTACTAATACTGACATAAGACTACCTGTTTTCCAAAGTCTTTTCAACAGAGTATGTCACAGAATCACTTTTAAATTATTGTGTTGCATTGTAAATTAGAGTTGTAAATTTACATGAGGCCTGGCTTATGTTAAGAATTATTGGAGGTGGAGTGGGGAGGAAGTGTATGTTTTGACCACTTAGCACTGAGGTACTAAACTGAGTTGGCTAGGAGGGGGAGGTTTAGCAGCAAATGAGATTTTAAATTTACATTTGCTCTGAAGATACCTTTTGTTGTCTCTGCTTTGTTATTTGGGACAATTTCCTCTTATTTTCTTCGTGTTGGCGAGACCGTGGATTTTGTCTCCTGTTTTCCCATGTTCACTGACTGGGTTTAGCAAATGCTCTCAAGGTGAAAGGCAGCTTACTGATACATCAATTAAGATGTTCTTTTTTTTTTTTCTTCTAGCATATTTGTTGTACTTAGGAGATCATTAGTTCCTAAAAAGCATTGTTGCTAGAAATGGAATGAGATCTTGTTCTTTAAGTTCTGGATCATACTGTTAATAGCGTTCATCCCTTCTACAGCCTCAAAAATCTAAAATTTATAAGTATTATAGAGTCACTCATATGTGCACCTTAACATAATTTTCTTAAACAAGTGTTAGCTAACAATTTAATTGTATTTTTGGGAGTCGAATATCTAATTATAATTATTTTTTTTCCCAACCACTCTGGGGTTGGGAATATTGTTTTAGAAATGCACATGCATCCTGTACCCTCATCTTTGGAAAGTTATTCTGTAAGTCTGGAGTGAGTCCCACATATGCATTTGGAAAGATTTTGAGATGATTTAGTTTTTCCTTTGATAAAGATTTCCTGATTTCCAGTTTGAGGAAAAGGGCCAATTTGACACTTTTGTTGATTAAGTGAGAGTGCCATCTAGTGGAGGAAAGACTTAAACCAATCAAAGTTTTTCAAGCTATGCAGAGATTAGCTCTTGTGCTGAGAGGTTTGTGTCCACAAGTCCCCAACTCTGAAAAGGGAAAACTGTTGATGTATGAGAAGAAGAGGGAAGTAGTCGTGCAGGACAGTAGCAAGCACATGAGAGATGCCTAGTAAGTGGTTATCACCGTTCTCATTCTTGCGTGGAAGGTGGCGATCAACTGAAATAAGAATGAAATAGGAACTGCTCTGACAACTATTTGTGATATACATCTAAAATTTTATTATTTTTTGACTATGTAATAATACATAGAAGTTACAAATTTTATCCCTCCCTTGTCTTTACACTACCACTTAGGACTTACCCTGAATCCGCCAACAAAATCATTTACTACCAGTTTCTAATGTATTCTTCCTGAAATATTTTAATCTGTTATAAACATGTATGTATATTCCCGCCCATTGGGACACTCATTCATTTAACAAATATTGTGTGGCTTGTATGTGCCGGGCACTGTTCTAGGCAGGATAAAGCAATGCACAAGATATATTACAAACCCCATCCTTATATTTAGTGTAGCATAAGCATATTCTGCATATTGGTCTATACCTTGCTTACTCCACCACTCTTAAAACTATAAATTTCCCTTCATGACTGCTATTGCTGTATCCCACAATTTTTTAAATTCAATTTAAAATATTACTCTAGTGGTGTCTGCTTTGATTCACAAGTTATTTTGAAGTATGCTGTTTAATTTCCGAGTGTTTGGAAAATTTTTAGATATCTTTGTTACTGATTTCTAGTTTGATTTGTTTGATAGCAGGGGCCATGCTGTGTGTTATCGTTCCAAATTTGTTCAGACTTGTTTTATGGCTCAGTTTATGGTCTGTTTTGTTGAATGTTCCACATTCTTTTAGAATGGAGTGTCAGTTGGGTCAAGTTGGTTGATAGTATTATTTAGTTTTTTAAATTTTTATTAGTTTAACTCTACTTGTTTTATTAAGTGCTAAAAGAATAATAATCATTTTCTACTTAAAGTTCAGGAATTGTTTGTTTCCCTTTTCAGTTCTGTCAGTTACTGCTTCAAATATTTCTATGTGTTTTTTAAGTGTATACACATTAGGATTATTATGTATTCTCGATACAGTTTGGCTTCTTTATCATTATGAAGTATTGTTCTTTTTTTTCTAATAATATTTTTAGTACTTTAGTCTACTTTATCATTTTTCTAATTAATTGTATATTACTCCAAATGTGTTCTAAGCATTTATAAATAAATATGAATGTATGTTCTGTTTACTTTTACCCAAATTATTGTATATTATATAATTTAGTCATGTAAATTTTCCTTTTAATAACCTTTTTTTACATAAGTACTTCCAAAACTCATGTAACTTTGTTATCATACTTTGTGATAAAGTTAATTAGCATTAACACATTTAAGATGAAAGAATCAACTGATAGACTGGGGAATCATTGAAAAATCTTTGCATTTCAGATGTTCAATACCTAAGGCTATTAGAAATTTAATAGTGAAATAAATAGAGGTTACCTCACATCCTGCAAATCATCAGAGATCAGGTGAAATCAGATACATCCTGTAAAATCTTTTAAGTTTAGTATATTTTTAACAGAACACTGTAGGTTAGGAGCAGATGCTTTTCTAATTATTTTTTGGATATCTCTCGAGCAGTGGTTCTCAATGGAGGGATGGTGTTCAGCTTTGACCCCTGGGGTTATTTGGGCAATGGGAAATGTCTGGAAACATTTTCGGTTACAATGAGGGAGAAAGGTGGCTGGGAACAGGAGGAGAGAGCTGCTGGCCTCTAGTAAGTAGAACTCAGGGATCCTGCTAAACATCTTACAATGGACAGAACAGCCCCCACAATAAAGTATAATAACTGGCCCAAAATGTCAATATTGCTAGGGTTGAGAAACCCTTCTTTAGAGATCTCATCTCTGTGCATTGATAATAACTCAGCCTTCAAATTAGATGATGATACAAAGGCCATCTGACCTAGTCTTCGGCATCAAGGAAGATTTTCCTAAAAAGGTGACATCACGACAGTTTATTTTGTCACAAGGATATGAAATTGAAGCTTCTTTAACCAACCTACTTGCATTTAATTCACCAAGTTGATGTTCTGTATGCTTTATGGTAACACCTGCTAGATTCCTATGACTACCTGGACACTTACAGCCAGAAAGTCCCCTTCAGTGTGCTGCTCCTGTTCTGCTTCTATCAGTTGAGTTATGTGTTTACCAAGAGTTTATTGTATTTGTTTGCCTGCTTATTTATGTAAAATCAGTTACTATTAACATAAATATTGAACAAGATTTTAAAAATAATTGTTGAATAAAGTAGTCAGTTAAATAGTGAAAGACTAAGAGTGGGAAGGTGGGGATTATAGAATTCAGGGGCTCTCTACTTGGCAAATACCCTTAAATTCTTTTTTATTTTAAAATAACCCAAACTGAAAATTATTTACAATTCATTATGGGTGTGGTTTATGCAAGGAAGATGGTGAAGATTCCAATCAATGGATCCATCCTCAAAGANTTGAGCTGTCGTTCAGCATCTTTGCTGTGGAGGGCAGTGTCACTGGCCCTCATATGTGGGATCCGAACCAGGGTCCTCTGGCGTCCCAAGCCAGTTCTTAACCATCGCGCCACTCGGCCGGCCCCCTATCATTCTTTGACCTAAAGGTTTTAGAAGCCATTGAAAATGATTTCTTAGATTCATTGTTTCATTAGTAGTTATAAAATTGTGATATTCTAATTGTATCATTCTCTATTTATTAGCTAAAATTATTCCATAAGTGCTTTCCCTCATCAAATATTTGGTTATGAACTATACATAGGAAAAATAGGATGAATGCTTTACCATTTTCTGTCTATTTGCCATTTTCAGAATAGTGAATTGATTTTCTAAAGGGATTATTTTAATTTGTTTTTAGTGTCATGAATTCATGGATTTTTAACATAGTTGATGTGTTTTGAATCATTGTCATTATTATTTTTGATGTTCAGATTCACCCATTTTTGGCTAATGGCAAAACATTTGAACTTGCCAGTTATGTTCCTTTAACAAATCCCAGTGGTTCTTACGTATTACATATAATGAAAACCAGAAAATATAAAACAAGTATGTTTATGAGTCAGCTTTTACTTTCTGGTACTATGAGGTATTTTATAGTATTTTATACTGCCTAAGCTTGGAATTAAAGACTCATGGTTCTTTCATTGGAAAACGGTATGTAGAAATCACAGTCTGGACTCTAGGGTGCTCATTGCTACCAGTCTGTCATTGCTTATATGTTTTTCTTACTGGACACATATACCTATTTTTTTAAATATAAAAACATCTGAATTTACACTGATACTTTCAACTTAAGATTATGGAATTTTTTATTTTTCTCTGGTTATGTAACCAACTGACATGCAATTAGATTTGTTAACTTATTCTTCAATTTGGGGGGATTGCTGCTTTGTCCTTTATTAGGTCAATTTTGTGTTTTAATTATGAAAAAATAAATCGTGATTTCATTCCTTTCGTCCCTCAGTGGATAAATAACTTTTTTTTTTTAGCTTTTGGTTTATTTTTAAAATACTAGATATGTATACATTTATGTTTTTAGCCTTTTGTTATGCAGTTAGCATACTCTACACATTGTTTCATACTTGGCTTTTTTAAATTTAAAGTTATACCTTGGCGATCACTCTGTAT
>NW_017731509.1:1470044-1561845 GCF_001890085.2 Hipposideros armiger | reverse complement strand
ATAACCCAAACTGAAAATTATTTACAATTCATTATGGGTGTGGTTTATGCAAGGAAGATGGTGAAGATTCCAATCAATGGATCCATCCTCAAAGAATATTGATAAACAAATCTATATTTATGTATTTTTACTTAAAATGTATTGTTTTCAATTTACAGTTGACTAGTAGTTTCAATCACATTGGGTAAAATTCTACAGTAAATCTTATAGAATTGAGAGTAGTATTGGAAAAAATGTCATCAAATATTATGCTTCAGAAATATACTAAGAATTAGGGATTAGATTTTGTAGCCTTGTTTATTTGTTGGAAGTAATCTTTTATTTTTATCCTTAAATAAGTCCAGATTACTGACTGTTTGTCACTAGACTTTATACAGAGTAACTCATTTGATTTGTGTCTCTCCCTTGCCTCATTTTTAAAAATAGTTAATTCTACCTAAGGGGTATTAGTAATCCAGTTATCTGAACTGAAAAAAAAAAAGGAAGACAGTAGAAGCACCTTATCCTAAAGGTATCACAAGTTTCTTTTATCATTAATTTTTTTTCCAAGAGTATAATGAGCAGGCATTTTAAAAATAAGGTTCCCATTTCAATGAATAATGTTAATGTTCTAGTTTCAGATTTAGTCAAAGTGTTCTGTTTTTACTAATTAATTTTTGAAGTGTCAATGCAAATTTTAATTTTAAAAAGTAAATGCCAGTTTGTAAAGAAAAGTGCCCCATGAGCATCATGGGAGAAAATACCGGGTATAATTCTCTTCCAGATGGCACCCCTACAGGTGAAGCAGCAGCCTGTGAAATTACAGTCTGAATTACACTGCAGATGAGCAGGGCATTTGGAGCAAAGCCTTCTGATATCAGTAATAAATGACTTGGTTCAGAACCAAGGACAATTCCCAGGAAATTAAAAACTATACTATCACGGAGGGAGCCTATAGTAAAATGAAGTTTAGTAAAGTGGAAAGTTGAGAGAAAGGACAATAACCATTGGCAATACATATGTGAATCTCTTCATCTGCTAATATTTTTAACTATGCATATTAATTTATCTTACAAAGTGTCATGTATTGGTTCTGCATATATTCTGGTATGTCCATTGATTTTTCTAAATGGGTAATTTTCACAATAGATGGTGTTTAAGAGCCAGTTGCCAACTAAGCTATCACAATGAAATATTGTGAATGATATACCTATTGTAAATTCTAATTTAATATGTTCCATGGGAATTTTTTATTTCAGACATTTGCGTACTTAATTACAAATGTAGTATGATATAATACAAATACTAAATCTTATTTTCAATCATGTAAATCAATTTAAGAAGCAAGATAGAATAGTGATTCAGATCTTGACCTCTCTTGTTAGACCAAGTTTCAAAATATGGCTCATTCAACTGATTCTGTGATTATGAGCTGTTTTTTAAGCACTATTATTTTAAGTTATTTAGTATTTTAAGCCTTATTTTCTTATCAGTAAAAATGGAAATAACAAAAAATGTGCTTTGGGGAAGAACTAAATAATCTATATGAAGAAACTTAATACAATGAACTTTAACAACTATTATTATTATTTGAAATTTTTAATTTTAGAAAGCTAAACAGCATTTTAAAGTAACTGATTTTAATTTGTACCAGAAAAATAAAAAATAGGCATTGTTTCATTTTAATAAATGTTAATGATATGCATATATAGTCTTAATAACTCTGATTCTTTTATTCATTCAAAAATTGCTCATTGAGCTCCTGCTATGTTCCAGGGACATTTCTAACTCAGAAATATAGCTTCAGACAATATGGACAAAGTCCTTGCTCCTCTTAGAGCTTCCATTTTAGTATGGAAGTAAATTAAACACAAAATAAATAATATTTTAATTCTTAATTGCTATGATGAAATTGAAATTGAACTAGATGGAGCTTGAAGATATTTTATGTAGAGGCAGCATGAAAATTCTTTTTGAGGAGGTAGTAGTTGAGCAGATAGCTGGATACTAAGTGAAATGAATGACCAATAAAATTGTCACGTTTCATTGAGTCTTAAAAACGGTGGCATATTTAGGAGATACTCTAAATATGAAGAAATGTGTAATCTATTCTTGTTTTGAAGGAATACTTTTCTATTGATTTGCTAGTTCATTTATTTTTTCACTTAAGGTTTAGAAAGTATTTTCAGAAAATAGACTTACACAAGCAATATCTTGCTACTGAGATGAAAAGATATCAGAAATAGATACAGAGGAGAATATTGTTTTTAATTATACACCAATGAAAAGCAAAAAAAGAAATAAAAAATGGAAAAAGACGAAAGAAGAGCGATTTGCATGACCTGCTGCTTCTATTCTAGTCTAGTTCTGCCCCATGGTAGCTGACCCCATGTAGTGACTGCTGCTGAATTGAAGAGTCGTGAGATACGATCTAGGCATATGTGTTAGCTCTTTGCCAGGCACTGTGCTAAATCCTTTACGTGTATCAGCAAAAGCATTTGATCATTTGCTTTCTGAAATTCTTTCACCTAATTATGTTGGCTGATTCTAAAAAATAAGAAGCAAAGACATAGCATTTATGAAAGAGTATTTTTCTTGTCAAGGATGATTATCTTTTTTCTTTTGTTGCTTTGCACTCTAGCTCACTATTGAGTTTAGCAGCAGTGGGAATTGTATCTGAAGGCTGCTGTTTTGTAAGGGGAGCTAAAATTGTCCAGTATTATTTTTCCAGCTATGTGACCTAGAATGAGTCACTTAACCTCTCCAGTACTGATTTCTCTAATTTGAGAATTAGGTTGTTTTAATAGGTAGAACCTTAGAAACTATGTCTAATATTGTCCTACTTATCTGAATTTTTATCTTAGCTAAGGTAATCATTATGGGGTATGTGGAGAAATGCTTATTGGTGTTTATTGGTTCAAATGGAAGGAGATATATGGGGAACTCTTAAGTATAAATACTGAAGTTGAGAGTATTAAGTAAAATGGATGTTTTTGGCCCAGGGGAAGAAAAATCTCTGTGATTGGCACTAATTTGTCCAATTTGATCAAATTATTTTGATTGGGTTTTTAATTTTTATTAATTTTAAAAAATTTTTGAGCATGCATATATATGTATTCATATGCATATACAGAGTCTTTGTTCATGTGAAAAAGAAATAACATAAAATGTATTCTGGTAGACTCCTGGAAAAAAACAAATTTTTGTTCTTATTCATGGATTGTAATATGTGACCATGCTTTAAATAAATGTTACATGATTCTGGACAGTCTGGTAAGTTTTTATTCTCTAATTTATTAAGCGTAATTTAAAAATTCTAATTAGCCTTTACAGATATGTTTTTTTAAATAGCTCATAATTTTTTCCAGTTAGGCTAATAAGACTTATTGTTCCAAACCTTCTACATGTATTAATATATTTAATCCTCACAACAACTGTATGAAATAGAATATCATTGCCATTTTCACTTTACAGATGAAGAAACTCCCCCTTCTCATACTATACTATTGGTATTGACCAAAATACCAATTTAAAATATGGTGTAATTTAATCTCTGATGAATGGCTAATAATAACTTTATCTCACATGCAGTAAAGGAGGATGTTGCTAGAAGGAGCTACTTTTAGTTATTGATCAAAAAGACTGTTTTGGTTTGTTTGTAGTACATGAACGTAAGATGGAGTGTGAGCATATGGAAGCATAATACTTAGATTTAGCTAACTACTTTAAAAGGGTAATATTAGAAACAGTTTTGACACAGTGCCAAATCAATAACAAACTATTTTTTTACCCCTTCCATATAAGATTGGACTATAATGAATGCTTAATTTGTACCAAAATGTGGGTTTATTTTATTTTAATGTTTTAACATGCAGCAGTCTTGCAAATAAGAATCATTTTTTGGTTAACCTATTAACATGTTTTACCAGCTGATCCCTTTTTTCCCATAGGGTAAATAGATGCCTCCTCTTTTAATAATTCCTTGGCATAAATTATAATTCACTTTAATCAACAGATTAATGCTTATTTATTAGCATTTGTGTCCATAGATCTGCATGAATTATGTCAGATTGATAAATATTTCTTAGTTGAATTCCAAAAGTCTCTTGTGCTTTGAATACACAGATGATACTAATGGGGAACTAACTTGTAAGAATTAGATATTACTGAAGTACTCTACCCTGAAAAAGAGTTTCCACCAAATCCTTAATTTTCCTAATGCAAACACATTAATAAAAGAGCTTTGTTGCTAAGTCTTTCTTTTGTAGGCAATTATTTTCTTATCAATGAATTAGTGTGTTGGGGGTAAATGCCAAAGTAGAGATGCTAGCGGCAATTTAATTAGGTTCCTTTATAAGTGAGTCAAGCATGAGAGCTGTATTTTCTGTAATTTAAATTTGCTGTTAATCTCTTGTGAAGATTATCCACTTGGATTTGCAGGTTTTTCTTGTTCTAGAGAAACATTTAAAAAATTTTTGTTCGTCTGGGTTGAAGACTATTGTATTTATCCTGTCAAACAGTTATTTGTGCACAAAATAAATGAGTGAGAACAGTTTTGATTTAGAGTTCTAACACTAAGGTAAAATTCATATTGGTTCACCCTAAGCAATAGTAAGGTATATTGTGCGCTAAACACTGTGCTGCGCACTTAACTTTCCCTGCTGCTCAGGGCTGTTGGTGATTGGGCTCCAGTAGGAGAAAGACTGACTGAAACTGACATTAAGCGCTCACTCATGATTAATTTGTAACTTCTTTAATAAACTGTGTAGCTCACTATTAGAATGTATACTGTGTTGTGATACCAGTAGTGGCAAATTATCTTTTCATTTGTGCTATGATTACTGTTTCTTGGTAGAGGATTCATTACTGTTCTCTAAAATCTGGAGTACACTAGGGCAGTGTTTCATGAACTGTATGTATTTCAAACAACACTAGTTGTGCAAGGTGTTAAGTAGGAAAAAAAGAGGTCAGTAGTCAAAGAGTAATAGTTGGTGAAAATATATTCAATGGTCCTGTTAACCATAATACTTCTCAGAACTATTAATGTGGTAACGTGCATTATGAATTTCTAAGAGGACGATATAGCATCTGGTTTTCTCAAATCTCTTTGATTAAAGATCCCCTCCCTCTTTTTTTTTTAACCAAGAGAAAGTCACTGGGCAGGAAACACTTTGGGAAATGGTGTTCTAGACCAGGATATCCCAACCATTGCCCTATGGACATTTGGGGCCAGACAATTCTTTGTTTTGGGGGTGTTCTGTGCTGTGTATCATGTTGATCAGCATCCTCGGCTCTATCTACTAGATGCCAGTAACACCCCTCCTTCCTACCTGCTAGTTGTGGCAATCAAAATGTCTCCAGACATTGCCAAATGTCCCCCAGGGGCAAAATCTAGTTGAGAACCACTACTGTAGATTAATTTTGCAATATTCCAGAGAGTTATAAGATTTGTTAACAGTTTCCATCTGATTTTTTTTAATGAGGAAGAAACAATAGTCTAAAAAGTAGAAGCACAGGTAAACAAGACTCAGTACATTCTACTGAGTCTTTCTGGATTAATAAGCTTTCTGGATTCACTTTATACTCTGGCATGATTTTCTAATTATTATGTGGAGACCTTACTGCAAAAATAATTTCAAACTTTGCAGAATACTTTATGGTACAGACAGAAAATATATTTTTCATTAAAAGGGTAGCGCAGATGTTTAAATTGGTCTGCATATGAGGATATTGAGCATTCCTAACATCCATTTTTTTTCTGTTTTCTGCAGGGCTATTTTCTTCTTTTTGAGTCTATGTTAGATTCTGTCCTTTATGCAAAGAACAAATACTTGGCAAAAGGAGGATCGGGTGAGTATAAAATTCTAGCTTAATAATCTAATTTTAGTCTGGCAGAACCAAATGAACCTTTAGATTTCAAATAAACTATGCATGACTGAGAATGTTCCCAATAGAGATGAAAGATGTTTCCATTAGATGGAGCTTTAAGACATTTCGTTTAGTATACTGTTGATAGTGGAACATTATATATAAGATATGTAGGGCTCAAAGTTAATGGTTTTCTCCAGAACACTTTTATAAAAATACAAAGCACTAGATTTGGAAGCTGTGATGTCAAATCAAAATGTAACAACGTTTTTGTTTTTTTTAATCTTTATGACATTTAGTTGTTTGTTTTTTTCAAAAGAATATTTCATGCTAGGTTAGAGATTAGCATATTTTGCTGTGTATAATTTGCTCTCGTGTATAATGCACACCCATGTTTTTGGCCCAAACTTAAGAGGGGAAAAAATATTTTAATTTTTTAATTCATGTTTTTATTTGTTTACATTTAGGTACTTGTTTTTTGTATCATTAAGGAATTTTAGCATTTATTTTTTAACATATTGTGGTACAAGAAATTTTATATAACAAATTTTATATTACAAAACACAAAAACCAAATACAAGGTACAAGAAATTTTATGTATCAGTAACAAATTTACAACATTTACACATCATAGAAGGCCAAGAACTCTTCATCGTTGCAAGTTTGTCGTAAGTTCAACAAAACTGATTATCACAGTATATTATTTTGCATATGGATATCGTTATTGATTTCTAGCGTTAACACTTTTAACTCGTAAGCATAAGTAAAAGAATTAAAAACATTTATATAGATACGGAATTAGTATCTGCCCATGTATAATGCACATCCTTATTTTTCCCTTTACAAATTTGGGCAAAAAAAGGTGCACATTATACACGACAAAATATGGTATTCACTTTAGTGGCAAATTTTTCATGACCACTAAATATAAAATACCTGGCTTCTTTGTGGTTTAATGAGGACATTTAAATAGTGACTGGTTTCTACTAAGTTTTTAAAGCACAACATACCCAATCAGTATTTTTAAATGGATCCCAATAAATTTGGAAGGCTTTCTTTTCATGTCCCTAGTGAACTCTTAATCATATGAACTCTGCATACTCAAAGTCAGGTTGTGTTTTTACAGGCTTTCTGCTGTGAACAGTTGTATACAAACAAAATGTTCTTTCAGGGCAGGAATTATGTTTTGCTCATCTTTAACTCTTCAACAAGCTCTACATCTCCTGGAGCATAGATGAAGCATCATATGTGTTTATTGAATTGAATTATTACAATTGAATTGAATAATACTGGTCTCCCTTCACTCACCTCTCCCTGTGCCTTCCCTTTCTCAAAGCTTCAGGATCAACAAGTGGCATCCATGGTCAGAGTTCAGTTGATGAAACCGTTCTGTAAAAATGGATAAAAAGGAAGAGAAATTTTGAACTAGTGATATAAAGCACTGGACCATACTTATGCCTCCTGCCTATCCATGTTCTATGAAATTACTTTGGTTGTTATGGTACAAAAGAAATCAGTAAGGCCAAATCATAAAGCATAAAGAAAATTCTCCAGGACAATAGAGTTCTTTTTATAATAGCATTTAGCTGGATTGCCTTTCTTTTTCAGCATGCTCTCATTTTATCACTGTATTTTCTGCATTCATTTTAAGATAGGTTCCTGATCTCTGACATGAAGCTAGCTAGAATTTTTAGATATATTTTGCCCTGCAACTATTGGCTATATTTTTCTATAAAGCAGTGGCTTTTTTTAGAAATGAGAACTACACTTAATGATTTAAAAACTCGTGTTATCTACCATTTGTGGATTGTCTATACAAGCTGCCAAATAATAAACTCTACCTTTACTTATCTTATTACATGTAATTTTGAAATCAGCTCTTTGAGATTTTAGAAACAAAGGTGTCCTGGATGATATATACTAAGCGCCCAAGCCTTGTTTTTTTTTCTTTAAACTCAGATCTGCTGGAGCTTTCTTTTTACTATCCCTTATTGTTTCCCTACTAAAGTGTATTTTATTGAATCTGATTTTTGCCTTGAAATTGTTCTAGGGAAGATTTAGAAAACTGTTTCCATACCACCCTGAGTGATATTCATTGATCTTACTGAAGGAGTGACAGCAACTTAATACATTTAAATTGAATTCTTGATGAAATTCATTAAGAACTTACAGCATATGAGTAATGAGGTTATAGTTGAAATAGTGGCAGTGCTGTTTTCTATCATCGGAGGGATAAAGTGGAGGCTTGTAAGTCTAGTTTTTTCCAAATTTTTGTATAGCTAATGTTAGGACTAAGATAATCTGGAAGTCTACTGAAGAGAGGTCAGCATTTAACTGCCTAAGCAGTGCTGTTGAATTTTATTTGTTAACTGAATCAAGAGAAAAGAAGGAAAAGTCAGGAATGAGTAACATGAAGTAGTTTAGACTGTTTTGTGTATTTGAGTATGTCTTGATGAATATCACCAATTATCTACATGCTCATTCTTCTGTTGCAAAGTAAAGTTTCCTTTCATGGTTTGCTGAAGGAAAGATTTACTGAGCAATTTGTACTCTAAAATTTTAGAATGAATGAATTATGAGAGGAGAATATTGAAGACCCATAAAAGCATGAAGGGACCCCAATTTACTTTTATATGAATTAGCATTCAATTTATGTTTTATATATATATACACCCACACTCACACACATATACATATACATATATATACACATATATATATATAGTGGCATGGAAGTAAGAACTTGATAAAATATCATCAGCCGATAACTTGAGTATTCATTCTCCTTGTTATCACCAAGCAAGTACTCATTTACTACTATTACTACTAATAAAAATAATTTCATACAGTTAATGAAGTTGGGCTTACTAAAGACTACTTATACTAATATACTACTTATACTAATTTTAGCTAAGATTTACTAATGTTAACTGTGTGTTCTACATTCAACCAACCAAGAGATGAAGAGGAAAATTAAGAAAATGGTGGGTTTTTTTTTTTTACAACTAGAATTAAGACAAAAACAAATGTATGTTTTAGGATGACAACATAGAATGCAAATGTTTTATATCCTAACAATGTCACATACTGTATCTCAGAAAAATTGGAAAGGGAATGCAGAAGGCAAGTGGAAGGAAGTGTGTATACTTCAATTATTTTATCTTTAACAGCAGGAATTTATAGAATATCATTTAAAGCTGACAAATCAAGTAATAGAATTATAATCACATGTAGCACTACAAAGATAATAAACTTATGCTATTGATTAAAATTGAATGGTGAGGCTTGCACTGATACATCTTATCTATATGTTAATTGTGTTGGTGATTACATGACTATATATTTATCAAATCACATAGACTTATACACCAAAAAGAGTGAGTTTTACTGCATGTAAATATACCTATTAAAATGACTTTGAAAACAAGTGAAATGGCATTTCCCACTCTTTCAGATCAAATGCATTGGGATATGATTTGATTTCTCACTTTCCTGAAAAATATATTAAAGCTGTATACTAACTCTGTTCCTACTTCTGTATTTGTTGTATCATCAGTACATTCTCCTTTTAATTAAAAGAAAAATAATTGGATGATTAAAAAGAGGGAAGCGGAGAGGAAGAACAAGGAAATATATGAATTTTATCATTACTCATGATAGGAGATTAGTAGAGAGTGTTGAAAACAGATATTCTATAAGGTTGTAATTATAAATTTAGCTACTAGAACAGAAATACAGAACTTCCTAAATATAAAGACTAATACTCTGGAAAAAAGCAAAAAGACCATGTAGTGAGCTACTTAAAAAACAAAACAAAAACTACAAATACAGAAAAGATAACATAAAATTGTAGTGTTGTAGACAAAAAATATTTCTTATATCAATAAGTGTAAGTGGGCTAAACTCACCTATTCATAATACAAGAATTTTAGATTGGATATTGGATCACCAAAGAAAAGCCAATTCTGTGCACTTTATAGAGGCACATCTAAAACAAAATTATTCAGAAAAGTTAAAAAAGGATGAAAAAAGATATTCAGGCAATTCCTCCCCACCTCCAAAATGAAAACACTCATGATATTGATACCTAACAAGAGGGAATTGGGGCAAAATTTTATGAAATTAATCTTATGAAACTTCAAGTGAATCAACTGAAAATTATAAATAATAAAAGAATTTAGTATATAGATACAAAATGACATAATTATAAATAAGCAAGACTTATATGCAGACAACTTTACTACTGAAGAATGCACAAAGAAGATTTAAATAAATGAAAAGACAACCATGGACATAAAAAATCAGTGCCATAAAAATGTCAGTTCTCCCAAAATTAATTTAAAATGAGGTGCAATCCAAAAACACTGACAGTTGTTGATGATAGATAATAAGTACCTGAGAGTTAATTATGCTCTTTATTTTTGTATGTGTTTGAAATTTTTTATAGGATAAATTTTCTAAAATTGTAATGTAATTAATCCCAACCAACAGTTTTTTTTTAAATTGGAATTAAAACATTTTTAAAATAGGAGTGGCAAGGAAAACTCTCATGATAGAAGGGTAGCATCAGGGTGGGAGTGGGAGGACTGGAAGAATAGTGCTACCAAATACTAAACACATTTAAAGCCTCAGGAACAAAAATTATCACTGGCTCTTGAATGGACATATAGTTGAGCAGAATAGAGCATCCTGGTATAAATCCAACAATATAGCGCATCTCATATAATTAAGGAAATAATTTACTGTAGTAAGTTGTGTTAAGACAATTGGGTAGCCCTCTGTGTGAAAGAAAATAAAGTAATGTTTAATCCACACAATAAAGTATATACTGTAAATGTTAAATGCATCAAAAGGTAAATGCAAACAACAACCAGTATAACTACTAGAAGGAAACATAGGTGTATTTCTTAATAAAGTTGAGGGAAGGGGGCTTTCTAAATACAAACTTAAATTCAGATGCCTTAGAAAAAAGATTGATAAATTTGATTATTTCCAAATAAATGCGTAAGTGGCAGAATATGCCATATACAAAGTCACAAGAGAAACTACAGATTGGAAAAAAAAATTTAAATTTCTTATCACCAACAAAAACCTAATCTCTTTAAAATATAAATAGATTCTAGAAATAAATAGACCACAAACCCAATAGAAAATTGGGCAAAGAATTCAATGGCAGCTCACAGAAAAGGAAATACAGATGACTCTTAAACATGTGCTCAGTCTCTGTCGTATTAAGAAAAATGTCCAATCTAAGAAACTTGTCTTACTCAAGATTGCACAGAATTTTTCTGTGTTTTCTTTGTGAAGTTTTAGCTTTTACATTTAGGTCTGTGATTCATTTCAAGTTAATTTTTGTGAATTATGTGAAGTAAGAGTAGATATTAATATTTTCTAATACCTTTTGTTGAAATAACTATCCTTTCCCATAAATTGCTTGGGAGCTTTGTTGAAAACTGATTTACCATGTACATGTGGGTCTGTATCTGTATTCATTTTGTTTGATCTATTAAGTCTGTTCTTTCACCAATACTACCCTGTCTTAATTACTGTAACTTTATACTAAGTGTTGATATCAGGTAAAGAAAGCCCTTTATATTTGTTCTTTTTAAAAGTTGCTTTGGCCATTTAGTCATTTGTATATATGTGGGTGGTTTTTTACAATAAATTATAGAATCTTATTAAATTTAGAATATCAATTTAGAATCAATCAATTTAAAAAAAGACTGCTAGAATTATGATAGGATTGGCTTAAATGAATAAATCAATTTGAGAATAATCAGCATCTTAATATTGAGTCTTCCAATCCATGAACACAGTATATCTTTTCATTTTTTAAAGTCTTCTTTAATTTCTCTTGGCATTTTTTTTGTGTGTAATTTTCAACATAGAGATTGCATACCTTTTGTTAAATTTATTGTTAAGTATTTAAATATTTTTATCATTCTTACAAGTCGAAGTTTTTAAATTGCATTTTTCAGTTGGCTGCCATTAGCATAAAAATATAGTTGATTTTTGTTTATTAACCTTGTATCCTATGACCTTGATAAGTTTACTTGTTAGTTCTAGTAACTGTTTTATAAATTCCTTTGGCTTTTTTATGTGAACATGATCTCATCTGCAAGTAGGAACAGTTTACTTCTATCATTCCATACTTACTACCTTTAAATTTTTTTTGGTTATAACTCTTCAAATAAAATAGGAAACAATAAGTCCATTGAGATGTAAATAAATTAATGAATATGAAAATAGACTAAGAATGGGATATTTACCTAGTTTCAAAGAACTCCCCCACAAATTTTTTTTTTTTAAGCTGAGCCACCCTGCCACCTGTTGGCAGCTTAGTGGCAGCTCAGCTCTGGCCGGGCATCGAACCGCTGTTGCTCAGAGCTCACACTCTTGAGCGAGCTCTTAACCAACTGAGCCATTTGGCAAGCCCGCACAAACTATTTTTTAACTACAAAAGGGAAAAAAGTAAATTTCAGTATAGAAGCCCAGCCGACTCCACTTTAATCATGTAATCGGGGTTGACATCCTCAGGAATGGGACACATTGAAATTGTGATCTGATAGGAACTCAAAGAAATAATTTATTTCTTTGAAACTTCCTTAAAACTGGTAATAGTTTTGTGAAATCATAATGGTTGCATAGAAAATTTAGGAGCCATTAAAGGGAGACATCTTCCACATTACAATATTATTTTCAGTGCCTTTCATTAAAAGCAAAATGAAAGGTTCCCCTTCCCTCCCCTCCCACCTTCCCCCCATACTGGTCATTACTAAACTCACATTTCTGATGGGGTTCTTTAAAATATATATCTTCTTTGAGTTATAATTGTCAGATTATAAAATTGAGGACTATGTCCAGTACAACGCAGAATTGCTAAGACAGCCATTTCCTAACTCACTGTTTGCTAATTTTGACAGATCATCACAATCACTGGGGCCTTTTGTCCCCACATCAGAGCCTGAACCAAAAACTAGTGGAACAGTCCTGTTTGATGAATTTATTTACAATGTATGTTTCCCTTTGCATCAGTCAGGGTTCTTGTTGGAAGAAATAGAAATCTACCCTGGCTATTCAGCAGAGAAGGAATTTATTAAAAGGATAGGCTAGGTTACAAAATTTCTATGAGAAACTAGGCTGGAAGGTTATGCAGCCAGGAACAATGCTCAAAACTACCTTATAGGACTGGTTTAGAAGCGATACCACTTCTAATGCTGGCACGAGCTCACACAGATTACGTTGCTGTACTCACCAGCAGTAGGCATTGCTGCCTCTGAAAGATAGAGCTTTGGGTGCATATCATTAGTGGAACCTAGGTCATGTGTGCATGCCTAACCTGCAAGGGAGGGAGGGAAAGCAAGAGTCTGTCTTTTCAGCTTCTATAGAGGGAAGTAGGCCCTTCCTCATAACATAGGGTATTCCATAAATATTTCAGAAGGGGGCAGCAAAATAGTGACAGATACATACTATTCACTAATAGATCTGCGTGTGTCAATGGTTTTACATTGGAAGCCTGATCTATGCTAATAAGAAATTGCCTTTGTTATAAATTCCAGATTTGCAAATATACTTTCCTTGCTATTTCCCTCTCTATGTGGAAAACTGAGCAGTACAATTGTAGTCGGTGGTCTCTGTCAGGGATCAGGGATGACACAGGCACACAGGATGCAAGTTCAAGATGAAGGAACAGAGGGCTACAGCTCGCTCAGGCAAGTAGCAGCCACTCTGCTGTCCACATCATTTTTATTGTGCTGTGTACAAGGGAATGTGTGGTCAAAGCTACAAGGCCAATACAATAACAATTAAAAAAAAAAAAAGACAGCTGTAGACAGCTGTGTTCTTATCTAAGCTCCAAGAACAGCCCATCTTGATCTTTCTAACCCATAAGGAAAGGAAGTTCATGTTCCAAGAACGCTCAGTACCGTTTGCAGTCTTGAGCTAGATATGTCCTGTTTGCAGGACACATCCTCATCTTGGCAAGCCATCAACCTCCATGTCCTCAGCTATCCTCTACATACAATTTACTCCTCCCTAATTTCTGCTTGGTTGCTTTCCTTTTTAGTGTCTCTCTTTGCCCTATCTTATTTCTTTACTCAGAAGGGATAAAGTAAGCCTGAAAGTTTCCATTATTAATCTCCAATCTTTCTCAACCCTTTTCTCCTTTCTCTTTCTCTTCCAATAAGTGCCTGTTTACCTTAAGAAAACAGGGTTCCTCTTTGCCTTTCTTCCATTTGAAAAGCATAAAATGTGGCGTCATACATCATGGAAAGCATATAGATGTTACAGTTAGACTTTAAGTTGAACCCCTCCTTTGTCAGATGACTAGTTATCTAGTTAGCTGATTAAGACTAGTAATTTGGGCCAGTTACTTTATCTCTCTGAACTTCAATTTTCTTATCCTGTAACATAGGGATTATAATCCAGCTTTATAGAATTACCAAAAGTCTAAATGAGATGCTTGACATAAAGTAGTTAATAAATGTTATTTACCCTCCTGTTACAGCTGATAAATAATGAGATTAGTGTGAGGTTTATACCTTATAAAAGTTTTGAAATGAATTTAAGCATAATGCTATACTCGTGTCTACTTCCTCATCTTTAGATCTGCTTTTTTCACATTTATTATTTTGGTTTTGTTCAGTGATATTGCAGTAGTGTCATTTTTTACTTTTTTCAGCACATAATTTTTCAGTACATATTGTAGCTTTTTAGCCTAGCTAAACTTTGGTGGACCTAGTCACTATTACAAGTTAATGATGGGAAAATGTTTTTAATTTCCAAATAAGTATTAGTTAATTTTTTAAAGATACACTTATTATGTAAATTGGAAATTGATTTTTTAAGCTTATTCAATTCTCAAAATATTTGCTGCTTTAGTGGCTTTTTAAAAAAAATTTTATTAAATTTATTGGGGTGACACTGGTTACTAAAATTATATACGTTTCAAGTATACAGTTCTATAATACATCATCTGTCCATTGTATTATGTATTCATTACCCAGAGTCAGTTCTTCCATCACTTATATTTGACCACCTTCACTCTCTTCTGCAAACCTCCTTCCTTTATCCTCTGGTAATTTCTAAACTGTCTGTGTCTATGAGCTTTTGTTTGTTTGTATTGTCTTGTTGGTTTGTTGCTTTCAGTTTTATATCCCACAGATGAGTGAAATTATATGGTTCTTGACTTTTGTGTCTGACTTATTTCGTTTAGCATGATCTCAAGATCCATCCATGTTGTCACAAATGGCAGATTTAATCTTTTCTTATGGCCGAGTAACATTTCATTGTATATATAGACCACATCTTCTTTATCCAGTCATCTGTAGGAGGACACATGGTTGTTTCCATGCCTTGGCCACTGTGAATAATGCTGCAGTAAACATAGGGGTACATATACAGATAAATGTTTTCAGATATTTTGGGTAGATAACCAGAAGAGGGACTGCTGGGTTGTATGGTAATTCTATTCTTAATATTTTGAAGATCCTCCATGCTGTTGTCCATAGCAGCTGTGCTAATTTACATTCCCACCAGCAGTATATGAGGGTTCTTTCTTTCCACAACCTCTCCAACACTTGTTATTACTTGTCTTGTTGATAATAGCTGTTCTTACAGGAGTGAGGTGGTTTTGTGGTTTTTGATTTGCATTTCCCTAATAGCTAGTGAAGTTGAGCGTCTTTTCTCATATCTGTTGGCTGTTTGTATGTCTTCTTGGAAGAAGCATCTGTTTGGATCCTCTGCCCATTTTTCAATTGGATTGTTTGGTTTTTTTGTTGAGTTGTATAGGTTCTTTATATGTTTTTGATATTAGCCCCTTATCGAGGTTTTGTGTGAAAATATCTTCTCCCATTTGGTTGGCTGCCTCTTTGTTTTGTTGATGTTTTGTTTTGTTCTGTGCAGAACCTTTTTAGTTTGACATAGTCCAATTCATTCATTTTTGCTTCTATTTCCCGTGCCTTTGAGATCAAATTCATAAGATTCTCTCTGAACCCAAGGTCCAATAGTTTGGTACCCATATTTTCTTCTGTGAAATTTGTTTCAGGTCTTATATTTAGGTCTTTGATCCATTTTGAGTTAATTTTGGTATATGGTGACAGATAGCAGCCCTAGTTTCATTCTTTTGCACGTGGCTTCCCAATTTGCCCAGCACCATTTATTGAAGAGCTGTTCTTTTCTCCATTGTATGTTTTTGGCTCCTGTGTCAAAAATTATCTGCCCATATACATGTGGGTTTATTTCTGGGTTATTTATTCTATTTCATTGGTCTGTGGGTCTGTTTTTCTGCCAATATCATGCTGTTTTGATTATTGTCACTTTGTCCTATAAATTGAGGTCAAGGGAGTGTGATACCTCTGGCCTTGTTCTTTTTCTCAGGTTTGCTTTGGCTATTTGGGGTCTTTTGTGATTCAATACAAATCTGATGATTTTTTTGTTCTATTTCTTTAAAATCTGCCATTGGGATTTTGATGGGGTTGCATTAAATCTATGTGTTGCTTTGGATAATACGGCCATTTTAATTATGATGATTCTTCAAGTCCATGAACACGGTCTTTCCATTTCTTTGTGTCTTCAGTTTCTTTTAATAATGTCTTACAGTTTTTATTGTATTGGTCCTTCATATCCTTTGTTATGTTATTTCTAGGTATTTTATTATTTTAGTTGCAATTGCAAAAGGAATTGTTTTTTTTTTCTGAAATTTCATTGTTGGTATATAGGAATGCAATGAATTTTTGTACATTGATTTTGTATTCTGCAACTTTACTGTATTTGTTTATTGTTTACATTTTTCTTTATATGACTGTCAATCATTATTTCACTAAAATCTTCATATTGTTCATGTATACTGTCAGAAGAATAGTTTATTTTGACTTATTGTCTCCTTTTGTTCTAAACCTTTTTACTCTCTGGTTATTTATATACAAGCAATGATGCTAGTGTTTACTAGGAATTGTTTCTTTATGCATCTCAGTCTTATCCTAGTGTCCAAAAGTTTGTGAGGCATTTCTAAGGGATAAAGGATTTCCCATTTTTATCTATTCACCATGTGAGCTGTTCTAGTGACAAATGAATTCTGGGCAGTGAATCGAGAAGGACACAGATGTCAAAGCCATGAATTTATAAATGGTCTCTTAAGAGGGTGCTTTTGTCCAATCAGTGCTTTGTTAATTTCACCTACAAGAAGGAATAATTATTCAATTATGCTTCTGTGTGACAAAAAATCAAATGACAAATGTGTCAGAATGTGAAGGTAAAGGGTTAGTCAGGATTTTGGCAAGGGGCCCCAAAATTTAGCCAGCTGTGAGGAGATAGATATCGAATCACACTGACATATCACACTGCTTACAAGTCCTTTCTGAATAGTCATAGATCTTACTAACTGAAAGATAAATAATTTCATTTCTAAGTCTAACAAATACAAAAACTATGATTTTCTATATCTTCATGAAATATAATTAGCTTGAAAAATATACCACAACACTAGAACAAGTAAACTCATATTCCTCTTTAGTTTGTTTCTTCTTATTACTAACATTTTTAAAACAGTTTTTATTAGTTTTGAAAAGTTGTAGTTTTTCCTTATGAAAAACTTATTTTTAATTGTTAGTAGTATTACTAGTTCATCATATTGCTTTATCAATACAGAGCCAGAGGTTAGCAGACTTTTTCTATCGAAGGGCAGATAGTAAATATTTTCAGCTTCGTAAGCCATAGTCTTTGTCCCAACTACTCAACTTTGCCACAGTAACATAGCACAGCCATACAGTATAGGTAAATAAATTGAGTGTGGCAGTGTTCTAATTAAACTTTATTTACAAAAACAGGCAGTGGGCTGAATTTGACCCATGGGCCATTTTGCCAACCCCTGATTTAGCAACTGATGATACTTTTTAAATTTCACTAAGATTTTTTAATATTCTAAAAAAGAACTCTATGAACTATATTAAGTAACTTGAGTGTCTGTGCACTGCACACTCCAGAGGATATTTGATACCCATAGACTACAATGTGAGTAGTACAGTATGGTGGCTCTGAGAATACCTCTCTCATCTATTTCTGCCTTCTCAATATCATAGGTACCTATATCTGGCCGCTGCCCGTTTTATAGATAAAGTTTTATAGACACATAGCCACGTTCACTTATTTATGTATTGTCTGGCCACTTTCACACTATAGCAGCACAGAGATGAGTAGTTTGGACAAACACCACATGTCCCTCAAAACCTAAAATAATTACAGAAAATGTTTGCTAACCCCTGACCTATACTTATTATGTTCCTCTTTAAGGATGAAATTACTGGGCATACTGTGGGAAAGCTTATATGATTGTCATATTAAGTCCAACAAAGGATACATAAAGAAGTTGCCAAATATCTAAAGTTGCTTCAGAATTCTGTTTTTTCTTCAATGTTTCTCATCTGAAAGATCTGGTTCAAGAAACTGAACATACTTCTCTGTAGCTGATATTCTCCATGGGTCAGCATTTTCGGCAACAAATCAGTTGCTTTGAAGAATTTGTGTCAGTAAGGAATTTAAGCCCAGTCAAGAGGTTTATTATGTCTGTGGAGAGAGAGGAGAGAAGTATATGAATTTACATGACAATGGATTCTAGCCCAGTGCAGCTCTCACACCTGCCTCACCTGCCCCCTTAGGATGGATTTGAGGAGGTTCTTATTGGTGGCATAGCACCAAGTATTTTTTCTGGGTATCTCACTTGTCAGGTTTGGAAGAAGCAATTGCTTTGATGCCAGCAGATCTTATCATGGGCTTTATTTAAAAGATAATTTAGTGCTGCTATCATTGAATAATAAAATTCCTAGGGCTGTGCATAGAAACAAAGTTCAGGGGAAGGAGAGAATTATTTCTCTACTGTTTGAGTCTGGAGACTAGTTCATAATCATGAAATAATTTTCTTTTGTGCCCTTTTTTTTTAGATTTTTATTGGGGAATTGGGGCGATGGGAACAGCGCTGGGGAATTGGGGGGAGGGGAACAGACAAGTTGCTGTCCTTTTGTTCTTCAGTCTAGTTGTGGAGGACGTTGCTTCACTGGCCCATGTTGGTATCATCATTGTGCTCTTCCCTGGCAAGGCAGATCAGTCGCCGGCTTCTGGACGGCAGCTTACACCGGCTGCCAGCCGCTCATGCTGGCTGCTGGCTACACATGGTAGCCCATGGCAACCCACTGCAGCAGGGGCTGCAGCCTACGCTGTGTCTGGCGACTCACGGCAGCCCAGCTCCAGGTTGAGCTGTTGTTCAGCATCTTAGCTGTAGAGGGCAGTGTCACTGGCCCTCATATGTGGGATCCGAACCGGGAACCCCTGGCGTCCCAAGCCAGCTCTTAACCAACGCGCCACTTGGCCAGCCCTGTGCCTTTCTTTGGTACTTATTTACTTGCTTTCAGTTTGTTGATATAGGAAAATGTGTTTTATATTTTAATTCATGATAAATGTTGATATTTGAAGGACAGTTATTAGTAAAAAATTAATATTTTAAAATTTTTGTTACAAAGACTTAAATGTGTTATTAAAACGCAGTGTCTTCCTGAAACATTCTTTTCCCTTTCCTCTCTTAACATTTACTCTGGTGCTATTCTTCCTTCTGCGACCCCAGCTTCTCAGCCCATTCTCAACCTCCTTTTCTTTTATACATCCCATAAATTCTGGTACTCATCATGTACTCTCCTTAGGAGACCTCATGTAAGTTCCATAACTTACATTTCCATTTATATGCTCATGGTCCTAAATTTGTATCTTGGAGCAAGATCATCTCTCAAATTTTAGGCCTGTATATTCAGCTGCTTATTGGATATTTTTACCTGTTTCTCTCATGAGCATTAAACTCTCATATGCCTCTTGAATCTGCTCTTATGTATTCCCTATTATAATGTTAGTCCCATAATTTGCCCAGTTGCTAAAGGTAAAAACTGTCATCCTTGACTCTTCCCTCTTCCTCACTTCTACAGTCAGCCAATCTTATAGTCCTTTGAGTTTCTACGCTTTAAGCAGCCCTTGAACATACCTCTTCCTCTCCATTTTCACAGCCTTCGCTCTACTTCAGATCACCTGGATTATTACAACTGCCACTTATTTTGCCTTTGTCTTAGTCTTGCACCTTTCCATTCATTCTCCACTCCAAATGGCTTGTCTAAACACAAAATCTGATCAAGTTGCTACCCTATGTAAAATTTTTTTACTGGCTTATTCTTCGAATAAATTCCAATTTACTAATGTGGTTTACTCAACTATGTTTTCTTTGGTTCCTACTTAGCCTTTGTACCCTTATATCTCCTTGTTTCTCTCAAATTGGAGTGTATATTAATTGTGACCCTTTATGCATGCTGCTTGCTCTGCCTAGAGCACTCTTTCCTTCCCCTTTCCTAATTTACTTGACCTTCAGTCCTTATCTTACATAATATCCCTGTTGTTTTACTATAGCCAAATCTGGATTAGCTGTTTTTTCTGTAAACTCCCTAGCCCTTCAGACTTCCCCCTCACAAATAATTGCCCATTTATTTGTCAAAATGGTCTAAGTTTCTTGACAGTAGGGACATGTATCCATAGTTTATAAATTAGAATAACTTATCTGCCACATACTTGATGCTGAGAGGGTAATTGTAAGTTTAATATTAGTAAATATATTCATTTCAGGATTATTTAATTGTGTCATTCTGTTATAATTATTTTAATAGGAACTCATCAATGAAATTTTCATTTTTACTCATACCATCACAATAATGGAAATCTTTTTTTTTTTAAAGAGGCTACAAAATGAAACTTCGTTTTTTTCCTGGTCTATACCCTCATTAATCCACCACTGCTAGTAATCAATTGCTAGTAATCCATACTTATGGATTTGGTATTTATATTTAGCCTTTAAAAAGTTGTATTTTGTCTTAAAGAGAGATCATGCTAAATTGTTGGATATTTTATTTCTTACAGTCTACCCTGATATTTGCACGATCAGCCTTGTGGCAGCAAGTGATATGAATAAACATGCTGATAGAATTACTTTTTGGGATGATGTCTATGGCTTTAACATGTCCTGCATGAAGAAAGCAGTTATTCCAGAAGCTGTTGTAGAAGTTTTAGATCCAAAGACGCTTATTTCAGATCCTTGTAGCATTAAGGTAGGTGTTTTACCAATTTTATTTTCTAGAACAGCATTTCCATTTTGTTTAGTTTTCATTTGTGAGTTCAATATTTATTTATTTATTATTTTATTATTGGTTTCAGGCATACAGAACAATGCAATAGTTATCCTTTTCACTCCTTAAAAGAAACAGCCCCCTCCCCCCATCCACTGCCCTCCCACCCCCGATGTCCTACTTACCTATTACAATTCCATTGACTCCATTCCCACACTCTACTCCACATCCCGTGACTATATGTATATATTAATTGTAGTTGACATACAATATTATTCAACATCAGCTTCAGAAATACAGTGCGGTGGTCAGGCCTCTACACTGTCTATGCAGTGGTCTGTGAGTTCAGTATTTAAAATTAATGTTGATTTTATATGTGGGCCTTCAAAAAAGTTATTATTCTTCCTATTTTAATCAGTCTAAAGCAACTTGAAGTCATAATTTTTACCAGTTGACTATATATCATCCCTTTGGGATCACTTCTCTGTATATATTGAAATTCCTGACACTGAGGGCTTGAATCATTTACTTTGGGTTAGTGCTGTATTGCCATTTCTGCTTCATCACCACCTCCTCGCTTTATTCTAGCTTTTCATTTATAGACAGGTTATTCAGTCATATCATACATTCCACACAATTTAGCTTTTCTCATTCAAATTTCTTCCAGGCTTTTCAGATTAAGTTGTTACACTGAAATTTTTCATGAAACCAAAGCCCTACTATGTTCAGATTTTTCAGTTAATTTGTTTTGTGTTTTAATAATCTTATTCTTCACTATAATATTTAGTTTTGTGAATTTTGCTATGTCAAATTTGCATGAGTTGAATCATAACTTTGCAGTGAAAAGCCATATTGCTTTTCTTAAAAACTCAATTTGTTTCAGTTACAGAAAGAAAGAAAGAAGGAAAGAAAGAAAGAAAGAAAGAAAGAAAGAAAGAAAAAGAAAAAAAGCAAGCAAGCAAGCAAGCTTGTTTAGTGTTAGGTTCAGAACATTGTCTCCTCTTTTTACTCACACTTTTACTTTCAAAGTATCAATACTTGTTCTCTGCACAAACTAAATATTCAGTAAATATTTATTGTATTAAATGGATAGAGTATTTAAAATTAGCATAGAATAATGAAAATGTAAAGTTTCTCAACAAGAGCAAGTTGATTAAAATTGCATTCAGCTTTTTAAGAAAAAATAATGCAGCCTGGTTAATGATTATAGAACTGTTCATGTTCTGGTACTGATAGTAAGGGATTTACTTGGATTCTTTGGTTTAGGGTAGAAGTGCATGTATAGTCATCGCCAACTCAGCCTTAAATCTGAGCAGAAAGAGGAGGGTTGTGGGGGGAGGGAAGGGCTAACATCTCTACTGATCTCTTAAATACCAAAAACTGCTATGAGTAAATAGTTGAAACAGAAAATTTAGGACTGAAAAATGAAGGTGTTCAAAAAGTATCCATACCCTTTCTCCCTTTTTTTAAACATTAATCAATTATGTATTCATTTGTTTGTTTAGGTAAATGCAGTTTGTTCTGTGTTCCCCAACTTCCCTACAAATAAAAGGCAACCACATTGTAACTTCTTTTAAATTTACTCAAACTATTTAAAATAGAGTAATGCCTCTGGTATAGAGTCATATGAATTGTGTTCACTGTGTTATAATCTGCTCATGGTATGTCAGCTGTCGACAGCCTTTACCAGCACACTCTGGTCACACTGCTGTAGCTAGCTCCATCTACTCTCCATAGGGAAATAGAGAGGGATTTGAACCAGGGCAAATTGGAAAAATAAGGATATTTGGCCTTTATTTTTAGCTGCATCTTCATAGTTTTTTTTTTTTTAACTCATTGGTCGGAATTGTTGTGGATTTTGCTAATATCTAATAAACTTCAAAGGCAGTTACAAAATGAATTCTAAAATACCTTGTCCTTTTCATTAGCATGTTTGCAAGTTGACATTTCCTATAAATATATTGACTGTTATCACACATAATTTATAGCAAATATATACCACTAGTGGTATACAAAATGATTTTAGTTGGAACACAGGAAAACGTTTTTTATTTGAAAGTAGTGTGCCTTAGAAAAACTTTAGCACATCAGAGCCATGATTTGACATATACTATTCTTACAAGAAGTCTACGTAAAAAATACTAATTTGATTTAAATAAAAATTAAATGATAGTGCCAGTAGTCCTTAAATTTGGAAACAATCTCCAAAATGAGGTGTGAATGGTTAAAGTTTGCAAGACATTGGTTTACAGTAATCCTTTTTGCATAAAAAAGTATTTGTTTGTTTTTGGTTTTGTTTTTACTCTTTTTACTAAATTCTTTCCTCTACTTTCTTTAAATGGGTAGCATATAGATTGCCATACAACATCTGTCTCAGATTTGGAGTTTTCTTCAGATTTTACCCTGAAAATCACAAAGACATCATTGTGCACGGTAAGCTATTGCATTTTACTTCCACAAATTTCACTAGCAGTGCAATTGATTGGCAGGCTAATGAATTAATTACCATCCTTTTGATAAATGAAAAAGACTATTGCTGTTGACATTCTGTCTTTGCCTTTGTTAGACTATTGAACAGATCTGTTTTAATAGATCAGGAGACTTCGAAAAAGTTAGTTTAGTTTGGAAGAGAAAGTATTAGGAAACCATATTTACATTATGACTTTTCTTTGTAGATTCTTCATAATACCTATCATAATTAATTGAAAGCACTCAGCTTTATCTTCATAGACTGACATTCATGTTCTGCTCCTCCCAATAACTCTTAACACTCATTTGAGATGGAAGTAAGATATTATTAGGTATAATATTTTATATTTATGTGTGAAAAATAATAAAGAATGATGATTTATTCTTCTAAAAAAACAAACTGGTATAATACAAAAAGGATGGGCTTAAGAAACGTTAGACAGATCTGGATTCACTGGTGAGTTCTACCACTCACTAGGTTGTTACTTTGTTCAAGTTACCATTGTAATCTGTACCACAAACTAACCAACTAACTGCTTTAAGAAAAATGGTAATATTAATAATTCTTTCTATCTTGAAGAGTGGTTACAAAGATTAATGACATAACATGTAAAAGCACCTACAGTGTGGCTAGAAATGTTAGGTTATTAAAATATATTAGTTTTTTTCTTTCTGAAATAATTTCTAAATGTATATTAATGCTATGATAATATTTGCTTTGACCAGGAGACTCAGAATGTTAAAATGTGGGCCGTTGCTTAAGAATGTATGAATTCTGTAGGTGATATTGATATAGATATTTATATTATTTTAAAAAGTATATAGTTTTTAAAATACTAGTTATATCTTCAAAAGTTAAAATTTTTATTGAAAACTATTGTCAGAAACTGTATGAAACAGACTATAGTCTTTGACTCTTCAACCTGATTGTTTTAAATATTTTGTTCACATTGACACATACAAAAGATTTTATGGCTTTCTTTCAGTTCATTTTGATCCAATAATTATTTTATATCCAAATGAGTTTAACAATATGTTTTGAAGAATTCTGTTTGTTAAAGTTGGTTTTACAGTTTTTAAAAGTTAAATATCTAGATTCCAGATTTATAATTTTTGGGGGACCCATTATATTTATTTAATTGATGAAAAGTAAAATTTCATTCTTCCCATTCATTTTCCCCAGATTGCTAATTCTTCTTTTCAGTAACAGAAATGATTTGGTCAGGTGGCTTATGCTGTGTTTTGATATTAGTAATCCTTGAGAGTTAAAAAAAAAAAGACCTCCTGATTAATGACAAATGACTAATCTATAACAAGATTCCTATATGAAATTAATTTTCATATCACCAGTATTATTAAATAATATTTTAAATCTACGTTCAGAGACCTTTGCAAATGTAAAACTAGTGAAGACTTCAAAAAATGTTTTTAGTCGTGCAAAGTTTTTGAAATTTATGTAGACAGATAAATTTATTGAGATTCATTGAAATGTTTGTTTTCTGAGTATTGGTCAGGGTTCTTCGTTTCAGGTAGCATAGTCCAAATCAGCTTCTTTAAGCAGAAAGGGTTTGCTAAAGAGAATAAGATAATTTCCCAACGCAGTAAGAGAGCTAAAGGAAGGGTCTATATTTTGAATTTCGAGAAACAACTAGAAGTACACCTTAAAACTTGCCTGCTCCAGAGCCTCCTCTGCTGTAAGGAGAAAGCTGCCTCTCCTGCTGCAGCCCTGTAGACCCTAATGCCTCTGGCCCATTCAGTACGGGGTAGCCACCACTGACAACCCCAGATGACCAAACCCCTTCACTGTCATCCTGTACCTATGCCCTCCTGCCCCTCCTTCTGCCAACTCATGCTGTCCCATTCCTCTTACAAATTCTTCATCCAGCACATCTGCTTGACTGAATCTAGGTTCTGTTGTACCCTAGTTATCAATCAGTTTGGAAAGTAGTTTCAGCTACAGTATGTTATTGAAAGAGTTTCATAACACATATTTAGAATTATTTTCTATTATTTGGGATAGAGTACAAGAAGCTTTATGCTAAAAAATTGTATTTATCTTTCAGTGATCTTAGTTTTATTCTGTATATTTAAGAGTAAAATTGAAAAAAACTAAAGACAAAATGGTGAAGTTTGTTTAATCTAAACATTGTAATCAAACTTTTTGTACTGAAGAATAATGTATCAAATAGGTACTTGCTGCATTTGTCCCTGTACCATCAGAGTTCCATTAAAAAAAAAAGAATTAGTAATAGACTGTTATATCTGTAAAGAACCTTTTAGAATTATATTTTTATTCCTAAATTTTTGGAGTGATTTTAATATAAAACTCTGGAAATGAGATAGACCTGGAGTTTGGGAGGAGGGCAGCAGGAGGTTGGAGTGGACTTGACTATGTCTGATTACTGCTGAATAACATGGTTCTATAACTCACCTTCAGAGGAATGTATAGTTTTGAACCATATTTATTGGTTACATGCCAAGTACTGAAGATATAAATTTCACTACTTATTATTCAATGTTAACTCGTCTGAGATTATGCTGTCAAATAATTAGTCAATATAAATTGTCTTCCCATGGTGATAATATCTAACAGTCATTGAACATTTGCATGCCAGGCAATGTGCTAATCACTCCTTTTTTTCCTTCTTTGTTTGTGGGTGGAATTATTTTTTTCTTTAACAGACAATATTATATTAGTTTCAGGTGTACAACATAGTGATTAGATATTTATATAGCTTAGAAAGTGGTCACTCTGATAAATCTAGTACTCCTCTGACCCCATACATAGTTGTTATAATATTATTGACTATATTCTTTATGCTATACTTTATATCACAATGACTGTTTTGTAACTATCAATTTATACTTCTTAATCCCTTCTTCTTTTTCACCTACCCACTAACCCTCCTCCCATCTGGCAACCATCAAAATGTTCTCTATGTCTATGAATTTGTTTTTCTTTTGTTTGTGTAATTTGTTCTCTAAATTTCACATATAAGTGAAATCATATGGCATTTGTCTTTCTCTGCCTGACTTACTCCATTCAGCACAATATCCTCTAGGTCTATCCATGTTGCAGATGGCAAGATTTCATTCTTTTTTATGTCTGCATAATATTTCATTACATATGTACCACCTCTTCTTTATCCATTCATTCATTGAAGGACACTCAGGTTGCCTCGACATCTTGGCTATTGTAAATAATGTTTCAATGAACATATGGATGCACATATTCCTTCAAAGTAGTGTTTTGGGTTTTTTAGGATAAATACCAGAAGTGGGATTACTGGGTTCTTCTTTGTCTCTTGTTATAGCCTTTGTTTTAAAGCCTCTTTGGCCTGGCGTAAGTATTGCTAACCCAGCTTTTTTTTTTCCTTCTTTTCATGTCTGTTTTCAGGAAATACCAGTCTGTGTGTCTTTCGATCTGAAGTGAGTCTCTTATAGGAAGCATACGAGGTGTGATAAAAAAATACGTTAATGTTTAAATTTTAAAAATATTATTACAGTAAAAGATACATTGTCATTAATACTCCTCAAAACCCTCCACCTCGCTTTGAACACACTTATCCCATCGTTCTTGCCACTTTCTGAAGCAGTTCTGGAAGTCCTCTTTCATGAGTGTCTTTAGTTGCACTGTCATGGCTCCCTCAATGTCCTGAATCGATTCAAAACGTTTACCTTTCACGGTCATTTTGACTTGGGGGAAGAGCCAGAAGTCTCGTGGTGCGAGATCCGTTGAATAAGGTGGGTGAGGACACACCGTAATGTTTTTGGCAGAAGTTGCCATACCAAAAACAGTGTGTGACACGGAGTGTTGTCATGATGGAGGATGAAATAAAGACACTTAAAAAGAGGACTTCCAGAACTGCTTCAGAAAGTGGCAAGAACAACGGGATAAGTGTGTTCAAAGCAATGGGGAGTATTTTGAGGGGGATTAATGGTAATGTGTCTTTTACTGGAATAATTTTTTTTTAAGGTTTTATTGGAGAATTGGGGAAGGGGAACAGCCAAGTTGTCCTTCAGTCTTAGTTGTTGGAGGGCGCAGCTAACTCAGCTTCAAGTCCAGGTGCCATCCGGCCACCTGTTGGCAGCTCGCCACCACCCAGTTCAAGGTGCCGTGTTCGATCTTAGTTGTGGGTGGGCATAGTCCACACCATCTCATGCAGGAGTCGAACCAGCAACCTTGTTGTTAGGAGCACGTGCTCTCATCCTGCCACCTGTTGGCAGCTTAGTGGCAGCTCAGCTTGAGCGCAGCTCACTGGCCCATGTGGGAATTGAACCAGTGACCCTGTTGCTCAGAGCTGGCGCTCTTAACCAACTGAGCCACTCGGCCAGCCCCAGTAAATTTTTTTTGTTTAAACATTCACCATATCTTTTGATCACACTTCATATGTAAGGATCTTGTTTTCTTATCGATTCAGCCACCCTCTCTTTAGATTGGAGCATTTAATCCATTTACATGTAAAGTAATTGTTGATATATACATAGTGATTGCCACTTTATTATTCATAATATTTATTCATTCATTCATTCATTCATTCATTCATCTTAAAGAAGTCCCTCTAAGATTCCTTGTAATACTGGTTTGGCGGTGATGAGCTCCTTTAGCTTTTTCTCATCCAAGAAGCTCTTTATCTCTCCTTTGATTTTAAATTATAGCTTTGCTGGGTAATCTTGGTGTAGGCCCTTGTTTTTCATCACTGAATATTTTGTGGTAATCCCTTCTGGCCTGCAAAGTTTGTAATGAGAAATCAGTTGACAGTCTTATGGGAACTCCCTTGTGGGTAACTAACTGCTTTTCTCTTGCTGCTTTTAAGATTCTTGCTTTGTTTTTAACCTTTGGCATTTTAATTATGATGTATCTTGGTGTGGGCTTCTTTGGGTTCATCTTGTTTGGGACTCTAGGCGCTTCCTGGGATTGTATGTCTGTTTCCTTCTCCAGGTTAGGGAACTTTTCTGTCATTATTTGTTCAAATAGGTTTTCAATCCTTGCTCTTTAGCTTCTCCTTCTGGTACCCCTATGATGTGAATATTGGTACTCTTGATGTTGCCCCAGAAGCCCCTTAAACTATCCTCATTTTTTTTATATATTCTCTTTTCTTTTTGCTGTTCTAATTGGGTATATTCAGTTATCTCCTAAATCACTGATTCGATCCTCAGTTTCACCTAATCTGTTGATTCCCTCTAATGTATTCTGTATTTTAGTTATTGTATTCTTTGTTTCTGACTGGTTCTTTTTTATGTTTTCTGTCTCCAGTTTTGTGTTTCTTATTTCTGTTAAAGTTCTTCCTGACATCATTGAGCATCCTTATAACCATGTTTTCATCTGCTTCTGGTAGATTGCTTGTCTCCATTTTGTTTAGTTCTTTTTCTGGAGTTCTGTTTTTTCATTTGGTACATGGTTTTTTTTATCTCCCTCATTTTGTCTGCCTCCCTGTGTTTGTGTCTATGTCTTAGGTAGAGCTGCTATGTCTTGTGGTATTAGTAGAGTGGCCTTATGTAGTAGGTGTTCTGTGGGGCCCAGTGGCACAGTCTCCTTGGTCACCTGAGCTGGTGCTGCAGATGTGTTCCTTGTGTGGGTTGTGTGTGCCCTCCTGTTGTAGTTGAGCATTGGTTGCTGTTTGCATGTCAGTGGGAAGGATTGATCCTTAGGCTGATTGGTTGTGAGGACTGGCCATGACTACAGCGGAGGAGCTATTGTGTACAGGCTGACCCTACTGAGCAAGATTCGCATTAGCAGGGCTGTAGTGCCTGCCTAGTCTGCCCTTTGGATGTGTCGTCCTCAGAGGTGGCTGGTGTCTGAAGCTGGCCACAGGTCATGCCAGCCATGGAGCCTCCTGGGAGGGGCCCTGCCACAGGCCAAGTTCAAGACCACCTGGCATGATTCACAAAGCAGTCCTCAAATGGCTGCCACCCACACTGGGCTTGGAGGTTCCTCAAGATGCCATTCCTTAATCCAGGGTTGTCTGACACCAATGGCTTGGGGCCACTCAGCAAGAGGTATGGGGCATGCCACAGCCAGATGCTGCTTGTTTGGGGTTTGTGAACTTTTGAGAGATTTTAGGAAAGTCCACAGCAAGAGTCAAGACAGGTCGTTTGTATGAAAAAGCCACTGAAAGTGACTTGGGTGGGTCCATAGGTTACATGGGGCTGGTTTTCAGGGAATCACAAGGGCTGGGTGAATGATCGGAGTTAGCTAGGTTTATGGAGACTCAGATATGGAATCAGCTTGTGTCTGCAGGCTGGGATGGAGGAGGGTTCAACAAAGAAATAATGGATTCTGCCAGTATTTCTGTCTGGGAGAAAGCTGCCTCCTCCCCTGCCCTTGCCCTGAAGCCAGGCAATTCATTTCTTTCCTGTATGTCCCTGGTGCCTTTTAAGTTGCTGCCCCTGAGCTGGAGCTCAGAATGAATGAGTCCATCAGTGAGTAAGTCCATGCATGGATCCTTTAAGAGGAATACTTGGGACTCCAGCTCCCTTTTCCTCAGCCACAATCTCTGCTGGTTTTCACAGCCAGAAGTTATGGGGACTTCTATTTCTGGCACTGGGATCCTGGGCTAGGGACCCCATGTGGGGCTGGGACCCCTCACTCCTCAGGGGGGATCTCGGCAGCCAAATTATCCCTCTCGCACGCGGGTGTGGACCAGCTCCTTCCCCATCTCTGCCCCTCCTACCAGTCTCAAGGTGGCTTCTTATGGATGTCCTTAGTGTAGGACTTCTGTTTAGCTAGGCATAAGGCGATTCCCAGTGATGGCTGTCCTGTAGTTTAGTTATAATTTTGATGTGGTCATGAGAGGAGGCAAGCATAGTGTTTACCTGCTCCACCATCTTGACTGGAAATCTTAATGTACTAATCACTGTAAAAGAATCATTATTTCATTTAGTCCTCATAATAACCATTTGAAGTGGGTACAAATATTATTCCCCATGTTATGAGTAAAGAAAAAAAATAAATCACTACAGTAAAATCTTGGATTGAGAGTAACGTGGTTTGCGAGTGTTCCGCAAGACGAGCAAACATTTCTAATATATTTTAACTTGGTAAACGAGCGATGTCTTGCAATACAAGTAGTTTGTTTCCAGAACAAATTATGCTCGCAAATCAAATACATTTTAACGTGGTAAACCAGCAGTATTTTGCAATACGAGTAGTTTGTTTCTGGAATGAATTATCCCCACAAACCAAGATATTACTGTATAATGTTTTGTGAAATAATACTTACTCCTTCCTGACCCGAAAAAACCTTCAGGGTGGGATGGACAAATTATTAAATGAACATAGAGAAATGTTATGAATGAGAAATTTCAGGTTGGAAGAAATGAGGGTTCATGTTACATTTGAAATAGATTTGAGAATTTTTATTCTTGGCCAACAGTCTAGCAGTTGGTGGGAGAGAGAGGAAAAGAGAATGGGTATATTAAAATGTGCTCTTCCTCAGAGATCGAATTGACAGATTTACATGATAAAATAAGTCACATATCTCACATATCTCATCCTCTTTGCAACAGAGAAGTAGATCTTTGAAAAATTTTTTTCTTTATGCTTTCAGAGTAACCTTATAGTTGTTTGATTAAAAATCTGCCCTTTTTTTTTTTTTTTAAGCTGAGCCATCCTGCCACCTTTTGGCAGCTCAGCTTGGGCCGGGAATCGAACCGGTGACCCTGTTGCTCAGCGCTCACACTCGAGCGAGCTCTTAAGGAACTGAGCCGCTCGGCTAGCTCTAAGCATCTACATTTTTTAGAAATTTCCTTTCCTTCCCAGCATGCTTACTCTAACATGAGCCTGAAATGAAGACGATTTTGTTGCCTCATGCTTTTAGTATGTTTTTATTATTTGTGTGTCCCAACTATCTACTTATGTCTACTCCAGCTATTTTGTTCTTTGAGGTGGTGCCAACTACTTACACTTCTCCCCTACCAACTGTCTGGAGCTAATTAGTATGCAAAAATATTAAAAAGGGTGAGTGCCTAATTGGAATTTTGTTTCTCCTTTATATAGTCAAAAGTATTAGTGAAAATACTAAAAATAAAAAACAATGCCTGGTAAAGAGATGGAGGAAGTTACTTTGGGAAGGAAGAGGTGTGGCTTTTTTAAACAAGAGTGAAGAAAGAAGTGTCCAGTTTTGTATTGCTAAGTACAAACCTTCAAATATATGAATTTATTTTTCTTGTGCTTGGAACTTGAATGCATAGCTGAAAAATAAGATGGACAATTTCTCTGAGTAGTTAAGCCCATTTTAAGTATATGCATAACCATTTATTTCTTAATTAGATTCCAAATTTGTGGCCTAATTAAAATATTTGAGAAAATTGGATTTTTTTTCAAAGTAACAAGATGCTAAGAACACCCTCTTTGCATTTAATTTCAATAGCATGTGTGCTGTAGACTGATAGTGTTTTTAGATGGCTTTCACAAGTTTGTTAGAACCTTTAATAGAAAAACATCTTTTTTTTGCAGTCTTCCTCACCAACATACACAGAGACACACATGCACACTGACCCACCAAAGAAGAAATTTTACAGCATTTTTAATTTAATGTTGTGCATTGACAAACTTTATGTTTTTGGCAATTTAACATGATGTGATATTTATATGTAAATGACTTAAGTCTTGGTTGTCTATAATGGTTGAAGGATAATTTTCCAATGAATACTAGTAATGCATATATAGCAATTTTTTGAGTATGTTTTTACTGTGTTATATGATGTTGACAGTTTAGGTCAAATCACTTTTGCTTTTATGATGAGGTATGAAATTTTAGTTAGCTGACTTTCTGTCATATCAGCATGCCTAAACTTGCAGTAACTGAACAATAAAGTCCATTATTTTTATGGAAAATTTATAGATGTGCAAATGGTTTAAGGCTATACAATTTAAAACTAATATATTTTATCTTGTGAGTTCTGGTTTATTTTCAATCATTTATGTAATTGTGTAATGTTCTCTTTATGTTCCAGCATCATTTATGTTGGCATTTGTCTGTTTAAGCTCCTTAAAGATATAGACAAGCACCCGTTTTTATAATCCTAGGTATACATTAAATGACTTTTCATACTGCCTTTTGTCAAACAAATGAGTTAGTCACTTTAAAAATGAAAGTATTTAAAGTGGTTTTATGAGATTACATGTTCACATACATAAATAATATCTTTCACATGTAAAGATTTTATTTGATACATCATCTCTTAAAGCAGTAACTTTTATATCTTAATTTCAGCATTATATTTTCTTTTATTCCACTTCTCTAATAGCATGCACTGGAATAATGACTGGTACAGCAATATTTAGTTTGTATATACTTTCATTAATATGTTTTTAAACCATATTTAACAAAGCATGTTATTTTTGCTAGGCATTTTTCTTTTACTACAGTTATTAAGTTAAAGATGAACCAGTGGATTAAATAAAAAAGCAGCAAAAAAAAAAAAACAGCAGACTTTTGTTTACTAAAACTTTTTTAAAATTTATTTTTCAATTACAGTTAACATAATATATTAGTTTCATGTATACAACAGTGATGAGACATTTATATACCTTGTGAGCAGCAGACTTTTTATATTTGTATTTACAAACTTTTTACAATAAAGTCTTTTATTTTGGGTTTCATCAAAGTACATAAATACAAGTACAGTGGCATTTGAAAGTTATTTAATTTTTTATCATAACTTAAAATCTTTATATTAATATAAAATTTATATTACCAGATATTTCAGTTTGTTAAACAAATATTAAATGCTTACTGTGTGCTAGGTGCTTGTTTGAAATCTGTGAACACAGAAAAGAGAAAAGAAAGGAAAAACAAAAAGAAAAGGAAGGAAACTACAACACCGGTTCTCTGTCTTGAAAAGTCACTTAAGTGACACAGGTGCTAAGAACAGTTCAGTATGAATATAGAAATACAGACAGAGTGGTCTAGGACTGAAAGCACAGAAGAGAGGTATTTTCTGGAGGAAAAATTATAGTTGGTCGTTAAGTTTTACACCCAGTATTCCATGAGGAAGAAAAAAAACTTTGCCCCTCTCACTTTCCTCCACCCCCCCCCAAAAATATTGTATTTTAAATTAAGAAGCCTATTCTATTTCCAAGGATGAAAAGATTGAAAAAAATGGTGGCCATTTAATAAGTTCATTTTTGAATAATTTCTGTTCACCTATTTTTTTAAGTCACTGTTCTTTTCTTCATCTGTATTCTGTCTGCTGTTAAGATAGCCAATACACATTTTTATTTTAAATATTGTTTTTTTAGTTCCAGAATTTCTATTTTTAGTTTTTGACATTTTCATCTTTTTAACAAATTTATTCAATCATTTTATATAAATTCCTTAACATATTTGTAATCATTCTTTTAAGGTCTATTTGCAGATTCCCTGAGCCATCTGTGGGTCTACTTTTATTGCTTTTTACTTTTGATTATGGGTCATATTTTTTGTTCTCATATTTCATAATTTTATGTTTTATGCTAGCCATTGTATAAAAGAATAGTACATACTAAAATAGGCAATACCTTCTCCTAGAAGGGTTTCCACTTACTTGTTTGGTAGCTAGGATAGGGGCTGATTCTTTGATCTAACCTGGAGTTGAGTTTGGCCAGGGCTTTGTACCATTGAAGTTAATTTCCAATGTCTAAGATCAGCCATAGGATCAGGCCCCTCCCTCTTGACAACTTCCTGGAAAGACCATCAAACTAAAACTGAGTTTAGGGAAGAAGACAAAGTCAGGATTTTATGAGATTTGGGAGATCTGATTTTCAGCAGCTCTCAATGCAGAGCAAGGAGTTGGAGGGGAGAGGAAAGGTCCTGATCTGGATTTGGCATGGTCCATTATCTAGTTGAGATTGGAAGACAAAGTAAGTGTTGGGTTTCAAAGTGAAACTTGAAGAATAAACAATCTAGTTGAGTCATCTGCTCTTGAGAAGATGGTATTAAATCTCAGGATTAGTTGAAAAATCTGTTCTTAACATAAATAGGCTTTTTTGAGGTGCCTGAAACAAACAACCTCATCTTCCTAGGCCAGAGTTTCTGGAATAGCAGAGGGTTGAATAGTAATGGCATGATAATGATGACAGTGAACTGTGTGGTTGCAGATGATTTTAACTTTGGAATCTAAGCACTGCAAGAAAACCTCTCTTCCTGCTTTGAAGCACAGACACCAGCTTCATCTACCTTCTTGGTTTGCAGAGAGGACTAGCTCTGCCTTTTAGGCCTCTAAATTCCAGTGCACCATACTAACCCAGACCTAGCCACTAAAAATTGTTTCGGTTCCCCTGTCCCAGCTAAATTCCTGTGCTTATGGCATTTTTGCTATTTTGCCCACACCTGAACCCAGAATTGGATAAATGCCCTCAGTGATGAAAACCACTGTTTCTGTCTGCTAAACTGGAAAGGGCTCATCCCTCTCTAGAAATAGTTTGTTTAGATTCCTTTGCTTCCAAGGCTCTTTGATGGTTTTAATGAAAAATATGATTGTAACATCAGAGTGAAGGTCTTTTACAGACCTCTGCATCCTAACTAGAAACAGAAGCCCCTGAGTGCATTGTTTTTAAAAGTTCAATCTGGAAAATAAATCTGAAACTACATATTTAGGACTTTTTAGATTTTATTGGGGAATTGGGAAAGGGGAACAGTGTTGGCGAATTGGGGAAGGGGAATAGCCAAGTTGTTGTTCTTCAGTCTTAGTTGTGGAGGGTGCAGCTAGCTCAGCTCCAAGTCCAGTCGCCATCCGGCCACCCATCAGCAGCTTGTGGCCGCTCACCTCAAGGTGCCGTATTCAATCTTAGTTGCAGGTTGGCGAAACTCACCATCCCAAGCGGGAATCGAACTGGCAGCCTTGTTGTTAGGAGCATGTGCTCTCACCAGCTGAGCCATCCTGCCACCTGTTGGCAGCTCAGCGGAAACTCAGCTCGGGCGCAGCTCACTGGCCCATGTGAGAATCGAACCAGTGACCCTGTTTCTCAGAGCTCGCGCTCTTAACCAACTGAGCCACTTGGCCGGCCCCAGGACTTTTTTAAAGTTAGGAAAAGTAAATAAAAATAAACAAGTTAGTGAACCTGAAATAAATTATATGTTATCTCCCAATTCTCGTTTTGGTGTTTTCCTTTATTCTTTTTCTTTTTTTTTAACGCTATACTTGATAAATGGTCGAAAGATAAGAGGCACCAATATTTAGCTTTGGATGGAATCAAAACAAGTCCTTGACTTATGGTTTTGTAAGGCTAATGTAGGTGTTATTAAAAGAAACTTTAAATGTTTACAATCCAAACTTTAGTGATTCCTTACTCATAGTACTTTTTGTTTTCATTTTACTTTTTAATTAAGCTTTATATTTTTCTAATGGCTTAAGAAAAAAATCAAGATGGGCCCATTTCTTCGCAATAGTGTTCTTTAAATCTTCTTTCAAGGCTTTTGGAAAATCTCTGATGGTAGAAACCTACCAATTCCAAACCCATTCTTGGGTGTTAAATCAGTTCTTAGTACTCGTGGGTGTAAATTGACCTAATTTTGACCTTGCAAAGCTAATCAGCTAAAGAAACTAATTATTAAAACACATCTGTGCTGCTTAGAAATAGTAAGACTTGTCTTGAACTTGCATCATAGATTTTAGTGGGACATCTGGTATATATTTTAACAGACTTCATTAAGTAAATTTTATGTCTTGTGGGGGAGGGAGCATTTCTAATTATGTGATTCCACCTGTACGGTCAGTTTTAGGTTTCTCCTTTTATGATTGACCATATGACCTAGAGCATTGTCCTGTATTTTCCACTTTTCTCTGAAATCTGAACCTTTATAGTTAGGCTTAGATGGTGGTGAAATACTTAAATTGCTTCATTTTTTCCCCTGGAACTCTTTTCTAAGTAGTATTATACGCTACAAGCAGCATATTGGGAATATAGGAACAAGCCAAACAGTTCTTCTATTCACAAAGGCATTAATGGGGAAACATATTAAAGTTCATTATGAACGTTAGATGAACCAAAGAATTACTGAAAATTTGACTGCATGTGTTAAAAGCATTGTAGTTACATGAGAAAATACCCATACTTTTTAGAGCTGTAAACTGAAATATGTAGAGAAGAAATGACATGATGTTATGCATTTGCTTTAAAATGGTTCAGCAAAAAGCGGGGGGCATAGGGAGACTACATGAAGTAAATGTGACAAATACTGGTAACTGTTGAATATAGGTTATGGGTACTCAGAGGTTCTATAATTGTGTATGTGTTAGAAATTTTTCATAATTGAATATTTTTAAAGAATCACACAGTGACAGTATTCTAAGAAAATGCAGGAGTGATGAGGCAAAGGTACTGAGCCAAGTTGTTTCTATACAATCAGCTACCTGCTATAGCTACCAATGCTGAACACATGCTTACCCTATGGCTTAACCATCTCATTTATAAGTCTTTACAGAAATGTGTTCATATTCACCAAAAAGACATGTACTAAGATGCCCATTGCAGCATTCTTCATTATAGCCCCAAATTGGAAACAAGCTAAACGTTCATTAATAGTAGAGTAAATAAATAAAATGGTATATTTTTAGAGTAGTGTACCCCAATGTAAAAAGACCATCTTCACTGTACACTACAACATGAATGAATTCTATGAACAGAATGTTCATGAAAAAAAGCAAAAAAAAAAAAAAGATACAGAAAAGATTCAGTATTTAAATTTTCAAAACAAGCTAAACTAATGTTTTGTGATAAATACCAGAATAATGGTTACATTTTGCAGGAGGAGTTAATCATTGGAAGGTGGATAATAAAGGTTCTGGGGTCTTAGGAGTGGTTTGTGTCTTGATCTGCATAGTAATTGAGTCTGTTCATTTTGTAAAAGTTCACTGAGCTGTTTCCCAGTGATTTGTTCACTTTTATATGTGTGCTGTGTATTTTATACTTGTATACTTCAATAAAATATTTAAAAATATATACAGTGATTCTCACATTGGCTAAAAGAGAGTATCTCTATTTTTTTACGTGGTATTTCATTTAAAAGATTCATCAAAAACAAACCAAGGGCTGGCCGAGAGGCTCAGTTGGTTAAGAGTTAACTTAAGAACACGAACTCTGAGCAACAGGGCCGTCAGTTTGATTCCCACATGTGCCAGTGATGCTGTGCACAAGCTGAGCTGCCAAAAGGTGGCAGGAAGGCTCAGCTGGTGAGAGAACGTGCTCCTAACAACAAGACTGCCTGTGGCATGGTGGACTACGCCCGCCCGCAACTAAGACCAAACTAGGCACCTTGAGCTGAGCTGCCACCTGGATGGTTCAGTGGATAGAGCATGTGCTCTTAACAAGGCTGCTGGTTCGACTCCCGCATGGGATGGTGGCTACGCCCACCTGCAACTAAGATTGTAACACAGCACCTTCAGCTTAGAGGCCATGAACTGCCGATGGGCAGCCAGATGGCGACTGGCGCCCTCCACAACTAAGAATGAAGAACAACAACTTGGTTGGTCCCCCTCCCTAATTCCCCAACACTGTTTCCCTCCCCCAATTCCCCAATTTTTTTTTTTAAAAGGACATGTAGTGGTCAGAAGCTGGATGAGTAAAAGGAAGCGAAAGAAGTCCAGCATGACTGGAACAAGTAGACCATAGTGTTTAAAGAAGGTGGAGAGCTGTCCAGATCATTTAGCACCTTGTGCTATTTGGTCTTTTCCTTGGACCAGTGGGAAATAATTGAAGTTTATTAAACAGAGTGATATGGTCTGAAGGGCACTTTGGAAAGATCATGGCTGGAATATGGGGAACAAATAGGAGACCAGAGTGGATGTGAGAGGCCAATTGGTAGGCTATTTTAGTACCTCAAGTAAGAAATGGCAGTGACTTGCACAAAGGTAATTTTAGTGGAGGTAGAAAAAAGTGGACATACTCAAGACCTATTTAGAAGGAAAAATTGATAGGACTTGAAGGTGGAACAGGTAATAGGGGATGAGGGAAAGAGTTAACAGTGGTGACTCCAGTTTGAAGAATGATGATACTATCTTATAAGGCAAAACTAGAGGAAGAACAGGTTTAGAGGTGAGGATCAGAAGCTCAATTATTAACATGTTGAATTTGAAATGCCTGTGAGATATGCAAGTAGTGATATCCAGAAAGGAATTGGGATATTCTTCTGTGGCCTGTCTTGTCAAGTCAGACTTGTGATATATTGGGTTGTTGGAAACGTCATGATGTATTTTTCTATGTTTTTCGTTGCAATAATGCATCATGACTTTTCTGACAACCCTGTATTTGATCCAGGTATGATACATGAGAGTAGAATTAAAGAATGCTTTGTAGAAGGATGTTTTTAAAATATCCCCCAAATAAGCTGATACAGTTTAACAAAGCATTTTAGGTAATCATAAAATTACATAAATCACTCTTGAACTAGGATGTATTGTTTAACCTGTGCTACTTCTTGAGGTTAATGGACTCTAAAAGCTGTTTATTAAAAAGCAAATCCAATGGAGTAGCATCATGTGAAAATACAACTTAATGCAACTATTCACATAATAAAAAAAGAAAAAGAGTCTGTGAGAGAAATAATGATCTAAATAGTGTAGTTGATTCTACTTCCCATTTTATTTAGTGAACATGTGCCCCAAAATGAGCATGAGATGGAACACACATCTGCTACTTCTTCAGTTATTATCAGCTTCCAAGTATTTCTGTAATAGGAGCATTTTGTTTGACTGCATGTGATTCTTGTCTCTAAAAGTATATATTTTTAATACAACATGGCACTCTATTATAAGCCATCTACTTCATCTGGAGCCTAGCCAAAGAAATGGTGATTTGTGCCATTACCAGAAGAACTGGTTGTATCGGACTTATTGAGGGATGGTTTATATTAGTCTCCACTTCAAAACCTCATTAAAGGGATTTTGCAGAGTAATTTTGATTATCAGAGATTTTTCCATTATGTGACTTTTCTTCTATGTAATATATTACTTTACTATAAAAGGATGTTTTGTCTCATATTCAAGTAGATTTTATCTAATGCTTATATTTTTCAGATTTGATTGAAGTTTACATATACCCCATACATTGCCTCCAAATTTTGGACACTTATACTTAATCTCCTTTTATCTTTCATGTTTTCCCAACCAAAGAGAGTCTAGCCTTTTCAACTGGACCCCAGAGGATTTTAGCCTTTTTTTTTTTTTAAATTGGGGAATCGGGGGACGGGAACAGTCTTGGGGAACTGGGGAAGGGAAACAGCCAAGTTGTTGCCCTTCAGTCTTAGTTGTAGAGGGCACAGCAAGCTCAGCTCCCAAGTCCAGTTGCCATCCGGCCGCCTGTTGGCAGCTCGTGGCCACTCAGCTCAAGGTGCCGTGTTCAATCTTAGTTGCAGGTGGGCATATCCCACCATCCCATGCGGGAGTCGAACCAGAAACCTTGTTGTTAGGAGCACATGCTCTCACCAGCTGAGCCATCCTGCCACCTATTGGCAGCTCAGCGGCAGCTCAGCTCGGGCGCAGCTCACTGGCCCATGTGGGAATCGAACGAGCAACCCTGTTGCTCAGAGCTGGTGGTCTTAACTAACTGAGCCACCTGGCCCACCCGATTTTAGCCTTTTTAAAACCTGGATTTTCTCAACCCGTTTTCTGTGTTTAGTTGCCTTCCTGTCTGCTTTTGTACTTTCTCCTTGGAAACATACCATTAAGAAAAACATTAATTTTAAAGAATATGTTTCCCACCTGATACTAACTTTGAGATATGTGTTCACTGAGTAGAATAGTGGGAAGAATCAACTGTAATATTAAACTGTTATTTAAACCTACTCATCATGCAAAAGTCCACAAAATGAGGAACCTTGAAGTTGAGTAAAATACCTTGTCCTTAGAGTGGATAGAGATCCCTATGCTTGATGCTCTTTTGAAAGCCATGCTGTAAATAAGGCCTCTGAATCTGCAGTTTTAAAATTCATTAACATTGATCCTGAAGTCTCCGATTTAGTTATATTATAAAAGGACTTGAACATCAAATTGTTTAAAATACATGTTTGGGTGGAATGTTGAAATTCTTAAGCTACATTACAATCATAATTTAATTCTAGATAGGTATAGAGTTATGCTTGAAATCAGCAATGCCAAGGGTCACAATAGATTTATGAGAGAAATAATCACACTCAGGCAGGACTGAAATACTTAAGCACAGCAATAAGCATAAAAATGGTTTATTTATCAAATAATCAATAAGAGTAGACTCTTGATTAGAGATGTCAGGGGAGTTCTCCCTAGACTTATCTCAAAGGCTGCCAATTAGAATTATTAGGTTGTGATAATAAATGAGTTTGACCAGGTATTTTCCTCTTTGATTCAGGCAGTTTTCCCTGGTGTAGTGACCTATAAGGAAGTTCCAGTTCAGATTCCCTTTAACTTATGCTCTGGCAAAAACCATCATGAATATTGGCATTCAGTTCTTCTAAAAATCCCAAAGCACCGAATGTCTGCAGACATCTGATGTATATGTATGTATTCACAGTCCTTAGGGAAAGATGAGTCAAAAATTGGAAAAATAAAGTTTTGCTACATATACCAGATGGCTCAGAACTTAATAGTTACCAGAATCAGCCCATCTTTCTCTTTTCTGGAGACTAAATGAGAAAAGGACAATTCTTGCAATAGAAGGGCGTTTTTTGAAAATTATTAAAATCAAAGAGGAAAGCTTAAAGAGTGGGTAATGTAGCACTATGGTTAAAAGCTTCAGCGTTAAATCCAGTGGGCTGAGTTTACCAGTGTAACGTTAGAAGAGGTATCTAATTTCTCCAAGCTTCAAACTTTTTATCTGAAAAGTGAAAAGTAGGTAACACGAGTACCTACCTCCTAGGGATTATTTTGAGTGCTAAATTAGATAATACATGAAAGCATTTACCACTCTGCCTGGCACATAGAAAATGCTCATAAAGCGATCTAGTTAATATTACCATTCACTTTCCTATCTTGCTGCTTTTTTAAAGAAAAGGTTGTTTAAATTTGATTTTTAACTTATCCATTTGCTTGTGGGGATTTAGGATTGTGTGATTTCATAGGTGGATTTACTTATTCCATCAGGATTGAATAAGCATAACTGATTTAGCTGTAAGTACCGCTGGTCTATGAAGAAGGACCAGTTTCTTTATAGGCCAGGGTACGCAATGAAAACTTTTGACCTATTCGAATACCTGAATAGCTAATGTAGTAGAGAAATGAGACCTTCTTTCAACATGCTGCATTCATGCAAATCAGCTGCTTCTCAAAGCAAAATCACTTCCTTTCTGTACAGTTTTGCAGATTCACGTTTTTAATTTCTAGATCACTAAGACAAGTGGCACTACTATTACAGAATGCCTTTTTCTTTAACAAGTGATGTGTGCTGGCTGTCCCCAAAAGCTGCACTACAGTGTTCAATCTGATTTGTCTTTTCTCATCCTTATTCATTCATTCAGCATTCAACCCCATGGATATGGGATGGGCCAGACTGAGTCCTGAGCCTCCAGAGATATAAATCATTATCTCACTCAGCAGTGTGCAGAGATTACAAATAAACATAAACAAAAACCCCAAAATTACAAATATAAAGCCAGAACTTATGATAACTAGTATAATTACTCTTTGAGAACCGTAATGCTACCAGATTTTTAGTTCTTACCCCAGATGTTAGATACTTTTTAGAAGGGCTCAGGTCGGGAGGTAGTAGCCATCTTTTTACCTCACTTTTCAGAAGAGGAAAGAAATCCTGTTCATTTGCAGAAAGTAAGTTTATCTATCTTCTTCCTGCCCCCTTCTTCTTGTCTGTTAGAGTTTCTTTCAGTGTTCCACCTCTTAATTTATACTTTTAAAGGCTTGTAAAAACAAGTAGTATTTAGTAGAGCTTGATCACCTAACCACAAAACTGAATTTTAAGAGTTTTCATTTTTAAACCTCTGCGGCAATTGCAGAATTAGTTTTTTTATTCTGCCTTGATTTTTAAATTCAATATATCTGCTATTTTGTCTTAAAAATATAATGTTTACTTATTACTGATAGTATTTTCTGCGATTTGAGTAACTGGATGGGCCAGTAGAGCCCTGATGTGGATACTTTTTAGGGAACTTTGGAAAGCAGCATACAAAATGGAATATAAGGAAACAGTGAGCACTGATATTGAGCAGTGGGAAACTGATGATGTGTGGGGCAGCAGTAGGAGGTCGAAATCCAGAGAAGCAGTGCACTGCAAGAGTTTTTAAGTGGCAATCACAGGAAAAAAAATAGTTTTCAAGATGACTTTTATTTAAGCAACAGGTATTGAATACTAGTACTGTGTGTTAGCTTCAGTGTGAGGCACTGTGAATACAACAAAAGTTGTCTCTGACCCCAGAGACCTTGGTTTAGTAAGAGAGGCCAACATATAAATAGATCATTATAATATGGTGCTGTATAATAGAATTTAATAGTAGAGTCATATAAGAGATACCCTTGGCCTGACACAGTCTTACTCACTCCGTGATAATCCTGTTCATATTTAATTTTTTACCTTAGGCATGGCTTCTTCCAGAAAACTTTTCTAGTATTGAATGCACTAAATTAGAGGGAAATGATTAATGGTTGCTGATACAGACATCAGGGAGTGTTTTTGTAAACTAGTTGACATCTAATATCAGTTTTGAATGAAAAAATAAGACATTATAAGAGAAGTAAAGCATCATGGTTTTCTTTTGAGCATGCTATATCACTTCATCATTTATTTATTTGTTCACTCGATTAACATATCTTTATTAACTTCCTGTACTCCCTGAACATCCCAGGCTATTTCATGCCTTTGTAACTACACAGTTGTTTTCACTGTTTAGGTAGAATGCCCAAGCATTGTGCTTAGGCAGTGAGAATATGGATATGAACACAGACATGGTAAGACTGCCCTTCAGGGCCTATAGGGATCTACAACTGAACAAAAGATATTGAACAAAAAGCATTGTGAGTATGGCAAGTGCTATTACAGAGAGTATAGGAACATTTAATGGATGTATTAGAATCTCTTCTGTGCGATTAGGGAAGGCTGCCCAGAGGAAGTAACATTTAAACTGAGACACAACAAGTAAGAAGAAGCTAGTTTAGAGAATTGGGGAGAGTGTTAAGAGGCAGCTGGGCTTAGGTAGGAAAAAACAGTGCAGTGTAGAATCTGGCTCCTGTAGTGGTGGACTACATAAAATGTAGTGACGCTTTAGCTGAGAACAATTATAAGAGCTGAAAAAAGGTAAAATACTATCTGTTTGAAGGTATCAGAGAGAGAAATTAAAGCATTACCAAGCCAAGAGTCAGAAAACAAGGAAATCCATAATAGCCAAGATATGGAGATGACTTAAGTGTCCATCAACTGATGAATTGACAAAGGGGATATGATGTATATACAATGGAATATTATTCAGCCATAAAAAGAAGGAAATCCAGCCAAGGATGGACCTTGAAGGCATTATAAGTGAAATAAAGCAGACAAAGAAAGACAAATACTGTATGATATCATTTATATGTGGAATCTAAAAAAGCCAAACTCAGAGAAACAGAGTAAAATGGTGGTTACCAGTGGCTGGGGGAAATGGGAGATGGTCAAAGGGTACAAACTTCTAGGTGTAAGTTGAATAAGTTCTGGGGATTCGATGTATATTATGGTGATTATAGTTAATAATATTGTATTATATACTTGCAAGTTGCTAAGAGCATAGATCTTAAGTGTTCTCACTACAAAAAATCTAATAACTATGTGATGTGATGGTGGTGTTGACTAACACTATGGTGTTAATCACTTTGCAATATGTAAGTATCAGATCAACACATAGCACACCTTAAATTTACACAATGTTATATGTCAAGTACATCTCAATAAAGCTGGGTAAAAAGGGAAACCAGAATAGTAGATACCCTGTGGGGTGGAGGTACCTAGGGTTAGTTAGCTAGGTGCATAAGGGGGATTACTGGGGTGCTGGATGTTCTATTTCTTGATCTGAATGTGGGTTTCACAGCTGTATTCTGTTTGAAAATTCATCATGATATATATACACTTACGTGTAAAATCTCTGCATGTACATTATACTTTAAAAAGTGTTTAAAAATGAAAATTTTGGTAAATCTTAATGAATATTGAATGTGTAAAACAATACCTTGTGTGTATAGCCAGGAAGAAATGTAGAGCAGTTAGGGCATGTAAAGTATCAGTTTATCAAATGTCAGAATTCAAAGTATTATCGTATGTTTTAGGCACTGAAGAGGTAACCCCTTCTGCCTCCTAAAATCACAATAATAAACAATTTTGAAATTACAAGGGAGCAATCTATGTAAATTTTAAAAAATCAGTTGTAATATGGATTATTTCAAGTAGATCAAAAGTTAATTATATTGAGTTTTTCAGTACAAGTACCTTTTAAAATATTTTTAGACGTATTGTCTGTTTCGCTACCTCTTATATTGCTTGGTCTATTTCTAAACTAGTCAATTTGACAATATCCCTTGAGAAGTATGTGGCACTTAATGTGTATTGTTCCCTAGAGGAATCATGAAAGAAAGAAAAGATGCAGGTTTTCTCTTGGGATAAAATAGAAAATTAATTGAAGAAGGAAGAGCCCATAATTTAAGGTATAGTTAATATTGGGAGAAAAATCATAATATGTAATTTTCATATTGTTATTATGTTTTCTTAGTTTAAATACCAGTTACCACTAGTAAAATCCATGTTCTTTATGCAGCAGCTTTTATGGCTTTTGTTTGTATTTTCATCTGGTTGATTTATATACAGTGATATAAACTATAAAAATCATTTTTATGCATTATCTTCTTACTCTTTCTTTACTTGCTTTAGACTCATCAGTTGGCTTTTGAGCGCTATATTAAAATTTTGAAAGAAAAACTCCAACAACAACATGAATTGTATTTTTGTTATAGTAATTCTGCTGCATGGATTACAAGCAGTCTATCTCCATGCTTGGATAAACTCCATCAAAAGCACATTATCCTCCTACTTCTGTGGACAGCTGCCTAATTGTATCTGCTGTAACCACACGCTGTTGGAACATGATACCAATGAAGAACAGAAATGATAAATTACTCCCTGCAGGTGATAGTGATAATGATAATTTTTAATTTCCTTCTTCCTCATAAGGTCTAGTCTGATCTTATTTCATTGGCAACCATCCTGTTACATACACACATTATGTGTCCTCTTTAAAGAAATATGCATCACAACAAAATACATGAGAAAGTAATTCATTTTTATTTCAAGTCGTTGTTCTTCAATGAGCAAGTGTAAAATGAATTGCATCTACCTTTATGTGTATGGGATAAACAAGCAAAATATGGCTTCAAACAGATTTTTAAATGATTCCATTTACAAATGCTGTTTGTTTGTTTGTTTGTTTTCTGAAATCCACAAAGCCACGAACAGCTCATTCTAAAACTGTATTCTAATTTTTAAGAATATTTAAGATGCACAACAAAGCTATATGCCTGTATTATTTTTCTCTGTACTTCAAAGTTATTGTGAAGGATTCTTACCAAATTACAAGCATGATCATACTATCCCAGAAATTTACTGTATGTAAATGTATTTTTCTTTCATTGTTTTCTTCTGTCATCATCATTGTTGTCGTCGTTCTTAATTACCACTCATTTTCCCTTCTCTCAGTCTAAGGGACATTATAACTAAAATTTTTCTGACTGGTATAATTCAGTGACATTTTGTTTATTTAATTGTGACCTTGCCTTTGCAGATTGACTCAGCTCCTATAGATATTTGGTTTTAGTGCTTATTTTTTTCCTCAGCAGCTTCGCTTGCCCCTGACAAGAGCAGAAGGTGCCAAAAATATGTATACACATTTTAAGAAAGGCAGAAACTGTATTAAATTTGTAATACTCAATATAGACTGATAACAAAAGATGAATACAAGTCATGTGTATATATTTTTTTGGCTCCCCCAGTATATGTGGAACAAAAGAGGAATTTATTCTGTGGTCAGGCCTTCTAACATATCTGACCTTTTTCAAGCACGTGTCAAGCATGTGCTCCAGTTACTTATTACCATTGCCTATTAGTTTTAATTTTCAATTTCCTGTGGTGGTTCTTTTCTTATATTTGAATGACTTCTACAGAGAGAGGGTAAGTTCATTGAAATTAACATTTAAAAGATCTAGCGATAACATGTTAAAGTGATAGTAACAAGGTTGTGAAACTAAAATTGAAAAAAAGTGGCATATTTATTTCTGCACGAACCTAGATAGTTTTGTCCCCAAATCAGCTGACATATTTGGTTTATATGACGATGTTTCAAGTTTAAGTTTTTTTTCTGTCTTCTTTTTAATGTCTGTTTTAATTATTAAGGATCACTTACAGAGCAAAAAAAAAAAAACAAAACAAAAAAAAGCCTTTTCCCTTTCAGTGGCATTCTAGGCCTTGCTTGTGTTGGAGAGTAAATACCTGTTTTTAAACCAGAAATTCCCTTTGGTGTTTCAGGGCAAGTGTCTTCCACTTTCTCAGTTATGTGAATGCTAACTATCTGATGAGTAGATTATCTGCACATAATTTTTAATCCCAGGTGAATTTCTTCCTGATGTCTTCTCATGCTTCTGCTTATGTGTGCTGTGGAACTGATTTTAATATTACCCTCAACCAAATGTCATTAAGAAGGTAAATCTGCATGAGGAGTTGATACTATAATGCATTTCAAAGAGAACTATAAAATAGATGTGATTTTAGATTTATCTTTGTCATACACCCCTGCTGACTTGGAATAAAAATTAATTACATCTTTCAGTTTGATTTTTCTTTTCTATTTTATTTATTTGCCTTGAGGCTTATAAACTGTTACTTGGTTACCCCAGACTACCCAGTATTTTTTTTTTTTACTTTATTTTTGGGGGTCTGCGAGAGGGTTAGTTTTTTCTTTGATTTTTTAAGTAAATTTCGTAGATAGTTGGATTTGAGGATTGGAAGAGTTCTAAAATATCTTTGTAGTCTAAAATATTTTTATGTTTATGTTTTAATTTTGTTGTAAACTCATGTATCAGCCGTTCCTCATCTTTAAGAACTATAGTTATTAATACCTATAATTATAAATTCTATAATTGTTCTACCATATTAATATGCCAGTCTGTTTTTTACCAGACTAACTATATGATGTTTAACTTCATGTATGTTACACATTTCAGACTCAGGTCACATTTTCTGATAATGTTATAAGAACTTCTTTTAAACCTGAATTTGTTGTTTTTACAAAAAGGTTTGTTAGCTTATTAGGGTTTCTTTTACTTTTTTTTTTTTTTTTTGAACATAGACTATAAGGAGTAGTACATAAAACATATGTGTACCTTAAAGAATACTTATAAAGTAAACCCCTCTCCATGAAACCCACTTACTAAAACCTTTAGAAGTCCTCTTAATGTTGTCATATAGTTTGGCAATTTCTTATTACTGTGACTATTCCATTTAGATCTTTTCTCCTCTACTTTCTCTCACTTTGCATTTGCTAATCTCTTTTACTGGAAAATATTGTTTTTGTTAGAAATACTATATTTGGGGATACATTTTTTCTTTTCAAATTAGTGTAGTTTCTCTTACATATTAGACACTGCCTTAGCCATTGGGGTTACAGAGATGAGTGATTTTAGGGATTCATTAAGGGAACTGATGCAAAGATAATGGTTGAATTGAATGTCTCTCAATGAAATACTGTAGATCATTCAATTTGAGTATTATTATAAATAACCTATTATCACAGAAGCTTTTTATTTTTATGAGATTATAAATTATAAGTAGGCATAATGAATATGAATATTCCAAATCTATCATCTACTTTCAGTAGCTTGGTGAATATCTTTCCAGATATATACATATAATACCCATAATATACATATTATTCTTTTCATCTAATGGTATATTTTAACTATTTTTTCCAAATCAATAAATATTTATCTACAGGATTACTTTTGATGGCCAAGTGGTATCCCATTAGTATTATCATTTATTAACTGGTCACCTATTGTTGAAAACTTTGCCTAAAATTAACATCTTCTGGCTAAATTCTTGCAAGCATACTTAATAACTTCCATAGGATAATTTTTAGAACACCTGAGGGTCACTGAGTATGTACATTATGTAAACATTTTAATATAGTGCATAACAGGCATTTATAAAACAGAAAAGTGCACAAATCATATGCATAGTTTGATAAAATTGCCCAAAGTGAATGCCACCACGTACCTAGCACTCTGCTTAAGAAACAGTATTACCAGCCACCCAGGAGCTCACCATGTTACCCCTTCCTGTTTCTACCCCTGTTGCAAGGGTAACTACTGTACTGGCTTACAACCAAGTTTTGCTGTTTTGGAATTTTCTATATATAAGTGGAATCATATATGTGTACTATTTTGTGTCTGACTTCTTCTTTATACAAATGTTTTGTCCATTAATATGTATTGTTAATTTCCCTGGAAAAAGGTTATTTTAGTTTATTTTCCCAACATGAATGCCACATTTCTTACTAAACTGTGGATATTATAATTTTAAAAATGTTTTCTCCAACATGATCAAGGAAAATTGTATCTGGTTGTTTTAATTTACTTTTTTTTCCCTAATTAGGTCAAACATTTTTTTTCAAATGCTTATTATTAATCATTTCATTTTTCTTTTATAAATTTTCTGCTTTGTCTTTTCTTAATTTCTTTTGACATATTGTGTTCTTACTAATTTGTAGTAGTTCAATGTGCAGAGAACAAGTGACCTTTTGTTTTACATATATCTTAAATACAGAGGGTGTCAAAAAAAGATGTACACACATTTTAACAAAGGAAAAAACTATTAAAATTGTAATAATATATACAGATAAAAGATGAATACAAGTCATGTGTATACATTTTTTTGGCACCCCGGTAATCTCAGATTTGTTGCCTTTTAATTTTGATACTAAAATGTTTAATTTCCCTTATATTAAGTTTCTGCCTTGTGTGTGGTACTTACGAAACCTTCTTCAATTCCGAATTTTATAAATACTTGGATATATTGGTGGAATTTCACTCTTTCACCCTCCTGCCTTACCTCTCCCTACACTGATCTTTATGATTACATAGGCATACATTGAAAATCCCACCAGATGATGTTATAATTTTTGCCTTAAACAGTCATAAGTATTATAAAGGAATTCAGAGGGAAAATGTAGTTTTTATGTTTACCCAACTCTTTATCATTTCTATTCTTATCTTTGATGTTTCAGGTTTCCTTCTAGTATTTATTATTGCCCATCAGCCTGAAGAACTTTAAAATGTCTTCTGAAAAGTCCATTGGCAATGAATTATTTTAGTTTTTCTTCACTTAAAAATGTCTTTATTTTACCTTTATTCCTGAAGGACATTTTTGCTGGATATAGAATTTCGAAAGGTTTTTTTTCCTGCTCCAGTAGAGTTTTCCTTTTGATCTTGACCTCCAATGACATGTATGTTAGATTCACAGGTCCCTGAGGCTCTGTGGATTTTATTTCAATCTTTTCCCCCTGGTTTTTCAAATTAGATAATTTCGATTGATATACCTTCAAATTCACTGCTTTTTTTTCTTTGTTATTGCCATTCTGCAGTTCAGCGCAGGGAGTTTTTTGTTTCAGTTATTGTATTTTTCATTTCTAAAATTTCCATTTGGTTCTTTTTTTATAGTTTCTGTTTCTCTACTGAGAATTCCTATCTTTTGTTTCAATGTGTTTTCTATTACGTACCTACTTTCTATTACCTCATACCAGCATAGTTATAATTTCTGCTTTAATGTCTTGTCTGATAGTACCATCATCTGAGTCATCTGAGAGTTGGCATCTGTTGATTGTCTTTTCTCTTGAGAGTTGATTACATTTTCCTGGTTCTTTGTGTGTTGAGTAATTTTGGATTATATTCTAGATGTTGTGCATGCTATGTTGTGTGGATTTTTAGTTGTTTTACAATTGTCTGGAGAATGTTGATGGTAGCAGGCAGTCAGCCCAGTTAAATTCAGAACATAAGCTCTGTCAACAGTGCCTGGACAGACAGTGGTTCAAATCTCAGTTTCATTCTCCAAGCATTTGCTATACTATTTTGGGTCTCTTCTGCACATATGTACTTTAGGAATTAGTCTGAGACTTGTACAGGTTTTTCAAATCTCAGTTTAGTTCTCTAAGCCTCTACTTGTGGTCTGGGTTTTCCCCACAGACGTTTTTTTCAGGGATTAATCCTGAGACTTGTGCCAGTGATTCAGGTTTTAGTTCAGTTCCCTCAGCCCTTGTTATTTTGGTTTGGATCCAACCTGAGCTGTATAGTTCAGGGTTAGGCTGTGCAACTTCATACATGGAATTAGGGGATCCTCTTCTCTAGCTCTCTCCTCATATTTGTCCCACACTCTCCATTTTTTTGAGTTGATAATTATTAGTTCCATCTAAGGTTAGACATTCAATTATTTAATAAAATGTACTGACTATGTAATAAGGCTAGCTATATTTAAGAAACTGAAGACTAAAAAGGTTAACTAAAATTTATGGAGAACCTGCTATATAACAGACTTATGTTGAGTAAAGGGCATAGAAATATAAATTACACATAGGCTTTGTCATAAATAAGTTGCAATCTGCAAACTAACTAAAACATAGTATAATAAGTACTGTAGTAGAATTGTTTATCATAACGCACTCAGCAAATATTGTGCACAATGGGCCAGGCACTGCTTGGGCACTAAGGATATAGTAGTGAACAAGATAGACATAGAGGAATAAATTTAAGAAAACAGTTAAATTGTCAATGGAGAGGTATCAGGAAATCAACTGAAAAAAGTTATGTCTTAGAAATGTTCTTATTACCTACATGGTTTTCTATAATAACCTCTAGCTGAGTACTACATTGCTTTGTAATTCTATGTGACAGAATTATAAATAGTATTTTGATTCTCTCTTGGTATCTAAAGTGTAATGAACCTCAAGGATAAATATTGAATTTGGTTTGGATTCAATCCATATTAATCCTACAGATCAATAACACTTCACATTCTCAACAAAAGCAGTAGAGTACACCAATTAGCTTTATAGTGATTTTTCAATAATCAGTGTCCTGTTTTTAATACTCTATAAGCTTTATTTAATGCCAGTTTTAAAAATAGATTAAGTCAAGCCAATCCCATTAGTGAAAGAAAGAGGAATGGTATCACTTAAATATAAAAAAAACAACAAAAAATATGAAAATTATGTATTCATCTGAATATGTTAATTTCTTTTAGAGACTTTTTTGTGCTATCACAGTAACCCTTAGAGTTACTTCAGAGTTTCTCCTTTGGGTATTGCTTAAACGTATTTTCTGTTTGAGCACTTTTATTGATAAAATGATTTCTATTTTATTTTTAGAAAAAATTAACATTTAAATATTCCATTGACCTCATCGCAAAAATATTCATAATGTTTTGCTTTAAAATTGGACGTATGATATCAGAAGAAATTAAATAAGCTGTCTTTGTATAAAAGAATATGTTTTAGTTATTTATTGCTGTGTAACAAACCACCCCAAAACTTAATTCCTTGAAGTCACAGTCATTTAGATTTGTTTCTGATTCTGTAGTCTGGACTGGACGTATCTAATAGTTCTTCTGCTGGTCTCTCTTGGGGTCTTTTATGCTGCTACAGTTGTCTGGAGGCCTGGAGACTTGACTAGAGCTGGAAGGTCCAAGACGGCTTAACTCGCATGGCAGCATCTGAGTGGGAGAGTCTGGATCAGCTAGAGGCCGGCTCATCCTGTCTCCATGTAGTTTCTCACCTTTCAGTAGTCTACCATGATCATTTTTCCCAATAAGACATATTGATTAGCCTTATTATCCTTATTATTATATACTTTCTGTGAGGAAAAGCCAAATTATATTACTTACTTTTGCTTACAACATCTTTTCCAGGATAAATAGTGACCTGCCATAAGTTTAAGAGGTGTCTAGTCTTTGAAAGGGTTTCTTATTTGCCATGTTTAAATGACTGAGTAATTATGTCATGTAATTAGATTGATAATTATTTATGTTCCTTTTCTTTTTTTAACAGGCAATTGCTGGCTACTTTGATATATATTTTGAGAAGAATTGCCACAAGAGAGTAAGTATCTTGAGTTGTCTCATAAGAATTAATTATGTGAAATACATTGTATTTTATTTTTGTGCCCCAAGGTGTTTGATCATAAGCATTTTGCTGTTGTAAGCAATTGGAGCTTGTATTTGATGTAGTAGATTAATGTACCATGATATTAAAAACCTTGTACTTCATCAGATACTTTTGAACTCTACCAATGCAGGTCTTGTTCTCTACGGGCCCCCAGAGCACCAAAACACACTGGAAACAAACAATATTTCTATTGGAAAAGCCATTTTCAGTTAAAGCAGGTGAGGAAAAAAAGATAAAGGGGGGCAAATGTCTTATTAATTCTGAACAATAGGCATTCATTTTGCAACCACTTTTTATGTGTCCTATATTTGAAGCAATATAACAGAGGTTAACATAAGATGTTCTTAGAGCCGACCATCTATCTATATAACTGGTATTTATTAAGTTGTAAATATAACCGAAAGAAAATATTTTCATTTCTCAAGTGCCTAAAGAGAAAAATCACCAATAGAGTTAAAGTATAAATTAAAGAGAATGTCATTCAGTTGTGATCGTATTCAAAATATATTATTCTAGAAAGCACTCCACAGTCTCCACCTCTTCAAATCTTACACAGTGTTCAAGGACTGGTCACTTCTACATTCCTTTACTGTATACCTCATTGATGGTTCATTGATATGAGCACCCATAGTGCTTACACACTACATACTTAGCTTCAAAAGTTAGAATTTGATTATGGAACCATTTTTTTTTAATGTTTATTACATATAAGTTATCTTGTCCCACCTTTACTAAAAGCTTCCTGACTGTAGGAAAGCTGAATATACAACAAACGTCAATGGAAAGATACTCAAAATCACTAGTTACTCAGGGAAAGGATAATTAAAACTATTAAGATACAACATCTTATCCATCACTATGGGGAAAAAAATACATAAACTCTAACAGTGTCAAATGCTGTCAATAATGTAAACAAATGTAACTTTTGTACTCTTGCTGGTAGTCTTAATTGGTATAACTTTAGAGAATAGTTTGATACCATCAAGTTAAGTCTAGACTTACCATCCCTACAGCCACACAGTTTTTTTTCTAGGTATGCACTCTAAACAGCCTCTCCCACAACCTGTGAATAAGGGCCTTCACAACCATATAGTTTGTAGAAGTGAAAGTTGGAAGTGACCTTAATATCCATCATCAGAAGATACATAAATATGGTAGTTGCATATATTAAAATATAGCAGGTAAAATAAATCATGTGTGTGTGTATTAACAAATAACATTGAGCAGAAAAAAATGCAGATTGAGTCCTACAATATACTGCTTATGTGAAGTTTAAAAACGTAAAACAACTATACACACACACACACACACACACACACGGCAAAAGTAAGAAGCAACGCTTAAGAATGGTAACCACTGAATTCAGCGTAGTGGTTGCCTCTGGGAAAAGATAGAAATAGGATCAGGAAAGGCTGCAAAGGAGGTTCAGTGCCATATATCTAAACTATTGGGTTGTCAGAAAAGTCATGACGCATTTTTGCAACGAAAAACAGAAAAATGTCATGACTTTTCCGACAACCCAATATTTCTTTTAAAATTTGAAGGAACTGTGGGAGAATGTTAATATATGACAAAGCCAAGCAGTGGGTTCCCAGGTCATGATTATATTATTCTCTATATGTTTAAAATATTTCATAAAATGCTAATATCATTTTGATTTCACTGTTGATGCATAAGTTGAATTTAGTAGATACAAATAAATACTATTAGAGTAAAGCAGCACCTTGTTGTTACTTTTCACTTTGAGGTTGCAATGCTATGGAAATAAAACCTTGATAGTGTCATTTTCTCTTCCTCCAAAAAGCTTGAGCACAGGCAAAACTGAAATGAGGCAAACACAAATGAGATCTTTTCACATCCTCATTTTTTTTTGTTTATTTTGTTTTCTTGTAGCTCTGGTATTTGGGTTGATGTTTGGAAACTTGAAAATGTTATGTTCCTCTACATTGTAACCATTTTGTTGTCCTAATGCTAGTATTTTAAAGGAATATTAATTCATTTTTAACCTTGAGAAAGATTTAAGATAGCATTTGAAAATTCTCCTGCCTAATTACAACAAAATGTTATTTAATGTCTCATGAATTTTTGAAATTTTGTTATTTACCTAGTAATCTTTAGAGTAATTGATTTGACTTTTCAGAATACAATGAAGGAGATGTATAATTCTAAGGTTGCCCACTGACACTGCCTCTATTCTGCCTCCTTCACTGCCATTGTGTATGTACCTGTATTTAAGTAGTAAGGCCAACACATCATAAAGTAGTAGAATCCCCTAAAATAGCACATCCTGAGGAAAGATTTGAAGGGCAATTTCAAAGTAAGGAAACTGTGATCATTCTCAGCTATGGAAGTATAAAGAAAGGATCATGTAAGTTAATAAATATATCACTTTTTAAAAAAAAACCCTGCTAAGCCTTTGATGGCTCTAGTGAACAGAAAAGTCAGAAGTTGTGGGGAAGAATACTGAAGAGGACATGCTCATCAGAAAGAGCTCTAGAAGTCTGCATGGAATGTCCCCTTGAGTTTTAGATGAGTACTAAGATGTGTATATATAGGATGAAATGCCTGACATCAGGCACAGCAGCTGGGTCAGCTGTGCACCAAACAGTTCTCAGAGTTTACAGAGCACTGTGTATTCAAGTTTCCCAGCTCGAGTGGGGAGTCCATGTGGACCTTATTCAGCAGAGATTCAAGGAAGACCAGAGCTATCACTAGTGGACTAAACTATCCCTTGAGTAAAGGCTACTCTGAATGCTCCCTAATGAAGCTTAAAAACAATCCTTGAAAGGAAAAAAAGAAACAAAACAACAACAAAAAAAGCGCAACTGAACCGTAAGTAACGTTAATGGCAACAAAGGAAAACAACAAAACTCAGACACTCAACAACATAAAATTCATGACGGCCAGCATTCAATTCAATTTCCTACTGAATGTAGGAAAATACCAGTCAATAGAAAAAGACCCAGAAATGATGGGATTAGCACACAAGCATGTTGAAACAACTACTTTTATATGAACATAGTAAGGAGAATGTTAGAAGATATTTAAAGTCCAAATAGAACTTCCAGAGGTGGAAATTACAGTATCTGAAGTGAAAATATAATTGGATGGAATTAGCAGCAGAAAAGATGAGTGAGCTTTAAGATATAGCATTAAAATATATCCAAAATGAAGCACAGAGCAGGGGGATAAAAAGATTTTTTTTAAATGAACATATCTACAGTAACCTGTAGGAAAATATGAAACACTGTAATTTAAATGTAATAATAGGAGTCATTGGAAGAAGCGGGGGCAGAAAATATATTTTGAGAAATAATGCCAAAATTTTCTTATATTTGATAAAAACTATAGCCTACGGATGGAATAAACTTGGTGAACCCCATGTAGGATTAACAAAACAAAACCAACACACATCATAAATTGCTGCTAAATAGTGATAATTTTTTTTTAATCTTTAGCATTAACCAGGGAAAAGGGAAATGTAGAGACAGGAACAAAGAATAACTTCAAAATACTCATCGGAAATTATGTAAGCCATATGATAATCAAATGACATTTTCAAAGTGCTAAAAGAAAGCAACCTAGATTCTATATCTAGAATAAATATATTTCAAAAATGAAGACTAAATAAAAACTTTACAAGAAGAAAAATGCTCAAAGAATTCATCTCTAGCAAACCAGCAAAATGATATATTAAAGCAAGTTCTTCTAAAGGAAGGAAAATGCAAAAACTGTACGAGTGCATAAAAAGTCCCTTATCTCATATATTAGCTTATTAAAAGATAATAGACTATTTAAAGCAAAAGTAATGTATTGTGGGTTTCAAAACATGGAGACATAAAATGTTTGGCAATGATAAAAAAAATTGGAAATATATTGTGAAGTTCTCACACTGTACATGAAGCAATTTAATGGTAAACTGATGAAATAGGTATGTATAATGTAAACCCAGAGCAACAGCTAAAATATTTTTAATTCCACCACAAAATACAGCTAATAAGCTAATAGTAGAAATAAAATAGAATCATGAAAAAAAATTCAATTCAAAAGAAGATAATAAACAGATGGACAAATACAATGTGTGATCAAGACAGTGAATGTTTAAATTAAAATTATTACAGTAAAAGACACATTGCCATTAATCACCCTCAAAATATTCCCCTTTGCTTCAAACACACTTATCCCGTTGTTCTTGCGACTTTCTGAAAGCAATTCTGGAAGTCCTCTGTTGTGAGTGTTATTAGTTGTGCTGTCATGGCTGTCTCGATGCCCTGAATCGATTAAAAAACCTTTCATGGTCATTTTGACTTTGGGGAAGAGCCACAAGTCTCACAGTTCCAGATCCAGTGAATAAGGTGGATGAAGACATGCCATCGTGTTTTTATTTGACAGAAATTGCTGTACCAGAAGCCATGTGTGACATGGAGCTTTCAATTGTGATCACAAAATATGGTGAATCCTGTGCTGAGTGCCATCCAACTGAAAGACAGGGATCTCAATATGGGAAGCAGCGCATCGAACCTTAGTAACAGTGTGTGAAAAGTTTCAACTTGTTTAGTGTAGTCAGTTGGGTGTGAGCTATGGTTGGGAGAAGGTGTGTTTTAAAGTGTGCAGTCAGTCATCCTCTATCATGACAGTGCTCCGTGTCACACATCGCTTCTGGTATATAGTCAAAATGATTCAGGACATGGAGGCAGCCATAACAGCACAACTAAAGAGACAAAAGACAACTTCCAGAGCTGTTTCAGAAAGTGACAAAACAATGTGATAAGTTTTCGAAATGAGGGAGAGTATTTTGAGGGGGGGATCAATGGCAATGTGTCTTTTATTCTAATAATTTTTTTTTATTTAAACATTCACCTTATTGTTTGATCACACCTCACATGTAACACCAAGAGTGAACCCTAAGGTAAACTAGATTTTCAGTGATTATGATATGTCATCAATGTAGGTTCATTCTTGGTAAAATGTACCGTCCTGATAAGTGATGTTGATAATGGGGGAGGCTGTGCATGTGGGGGCTAGAAGATAGGGGAAATCTCTGTACCTTCTTCTCAGTTTTACTGTAAACCTAAAACTGCTCTAAAAAAGTAGTGTTAAAAAAATATATATATGAAAGGTCTAAACGTGCCAATTAAAAGGCAGAAATATACTAATTAAAGTAGAAACTAACTAAATGCTGTCTATAGGAAACACACTTAAGTATAAAGACACAGTAATTTTAGTTCCAGGTGAGATGATATAAGCACATTCCATATCTCCCTCACCAATTGTAGCTTTAAAACCAGAATGCATGGAACAGCTCTTTGAGATCTCTGAAAAGTAAATACAATAAGTCCCCCGACTTACAAAAGAGTTCTGTTCCGGGAGAACGTTTGTTAAGTCGGATTCGTTCATAAGTCTGACAAAGTGAGTCTTATATACCTTTGACCCAAATATACAGTCTAAAGCCAATGGTTGAATGATTCATGTTATAAGAACAAGCGACGTCTACCATCTTTTTGCCTCGGTCCAATCTCTCAATTATTTTCACTTTTGTTTCCATGGTTATTGCTTTGCGCTTCCTAGCAGTCCCCTCCACATCACCACTGCTTTTCCTCTTGCTTCTGCACATCCTGGGCTCTGATTGAGCACTGTACTACTGTACACTATCTCACTGTACAGTAAGCACACATCAGCACAACTGCAACAATGTCCGGCAGACATGTGAGGTACTTGCGCGATTTGTTTACATCTATGAGTGTTCATAATACGAGGTCCATTCGTACTGTGAAAGTTTCCAACTCGAATGTTCATAAATCGAGGACTTACTATAATACCAGATGCAATGGTAAAGAAAACCAGAATTTGAAGTACAACTGAATTGGTGGTAAATACGATTTGTTTTCCTCCAGTATCCCCCATCCTGGACTCCAGACAGCCTGAAACCTGGAAGAGGGCACCAGCACAGATAGAGTTCCCAAAGGAGCCTGTTAATTCTAGCTTGAGAAATGGGGAAAGGCTCTCGCAGTGCTCAGAGTGGGGGAAATCCCCATTCTTTTCAATTTTTTTCTGTTCTTTCACACTCCAGCCCCTAGATAATCCCACAGGGGTAGCAGGAGTAACAGTGTCAACAATGGGACCCGCAGACACCTTAAACTCTGAGGGACAGTAGGTTAAACGAGTAGGCATGACAGTGTCCCAATTAAATGTTACTTACAAAACCAAGCAGCCAGCCTCAGAAACCTCCCATAAAACAGATCTTTAGGCACAAATTGCTCCATTGCAAATTGTCTCAACCACTTGAAGAAATAACACCAGTTCTATACAGCCTCTTCCAGAAAATCAAAGAGAGTTAATTTTATGAGGGCAGTATTATCTTGATGCCAAAAATTAGAATATAAGAAAATTAAACTACAGACCAGTATCCCTCATGAGTATAGATGCATAAATCCTCAACAAAATACTAGCAAATTGAATCCAGCAATATTATAAAGAGAACAACACCATGACTTGCATGGGGTTTATTCCAGGAATGCAAGGCTTATTCAATATTTTTAAATCATTTAATGTAACCCACATTCTAACAGCCTAAAGAAAAACCATGGGATTACATCAGTGGATACAAAAAAAGCTTTTGACAAAATCCAATATTCATTCATGATAATCACAGCAAACTAGAAATAAAAGAGAATTCCTCAACCTGATCCATCTGAAGTCACCAGCAAACATCGTACTGTGTGGAGAAAGACTAAATGCTTTCCCCCTGAGTTTCGGACAAGGCAGGGATGTCCATTCTCACCACTCCTGTTCTCTTATGTTGGAAGTCTTAGCCAGTGCAATAAGGAACAAAAAATTAAAAGCCATTGGAAAGAAAGAAAACTGTCATTATTTACAGATAACATGATTGTGTATATTAAAAACTAAAGAATGTACAAAATAAACCCCTGCAGAACTAGTAAGTGAATTTAGCAAGGCAGAAATAGGTAGGCTGACTCTAGAATTTATATGCAAATACAAAAGACATAGAGTAGCCAAACAGTTATGAGAAAGAACCATATTGGAATCCTGTATGATTTCTAAACTTATTAAAAAGTTACATTAACCCAATGTAGTATCAGTATATACTATAGACAGACATATAGATTAACAGAACAAATAGACAATAAACACCAGAAATAGACCTACTTTTGTATGGTTGAATTTTTCCGAGGGCCAATGTGATTCGTTGGGAAAAGGATAGTCTTCAAGAAACGTTGCTAAAACAACTAAATATATGTACAGGAAAACAATGAATCTCAATTCTTCCTTAACACCATATACACAAACCAACTCTACAGGGGTCATAGACCTAAATTTAAAAGCTTAAAACTTCTAAAAGATAAAATAAAACTTCTATAAAATAACAGATAATCTCTGAGACTTGAGGTAGGCAAAAGTTTATGAGTGTGAGATATTGATAAAGCTCATTGAACTCAGGTAAAATGTGTACATTTTGTTGTATGTAAATTATGTGTTAATAGAGTTAATTTAAAAAATAGAACCCTTCACTGGACAGTCATAATGTCCAGGATAAAATTCATATTCCTTAAAATGGCCCTTTACAATCTGATCATTTTCTTTCATTTGTAATGCCACCCACACAAGTCCACCATATGCTTCAACTCATTTTTTAGCTAACTTTCCTGTCTTGTCTTCCTCCTTGCCTTTGTCTAAGAAGTTCTTACTGTTTTGACCTCTTTCACTTGATTAATTCCAGTTTTACCTTTATGACCCAGCTTATTTCTGTAACTCTTTCCTCATTGTCCTGTTAATTGCTCCCTTCTTTGTTCTCCCAGATCAATTCATACATAGTTTTGTGTTGTAATATCCCAGCATAGTGTGATAAAGGGTTTCAATAGAACCCTCACTCGTTTTTGGTCTGGCAGATACAAAAATAGTATTTGCCATATTGTAAATATTCTGCTGAACAAACAAATAAGTAGAGTAATATGCATTGTCCTTGAAATATAATTTCTTCTTATCACCTTGAGTGACACCATGCCAAAGGCATTCATCTAACTGTTTTACTTGGTTGGCCCATTTTGTCAACTTTGATTTTCTCAGAAATTTCATCATACTAGTATACTTGAGCAGGTTGGTGTTCAAATTTATTTTGGCATGCTGAACAGAGTTCTTTATAGTTGGGTTTAGTTAAACTAAAACTGAGTTTTGGCTCAATATACTATATATAGCATTTTTAGATAAAATTAAATAAAGCCAAGAGTCTAATCAGAACAATTTGCTGTGTATGTCAAGCATGTTTTAGTGTCCAGAAAGTAATATGACAGGATTTTTTTAATAAGTGAAATATTATAAACATACCTATGCAGTTATTCTGTCTAGATTGTGTGGAGAGAGAGAGTCATCAGTGATGGTTAATCTTTTTTTATTTTTTTTTTGGTAATGGTAAATCTACCCTTGGGGAGTAGACTAGATATTTAGAAAGCAGGAAAAGACAGTGTGAATAAGGCATTCCTCAGAATAAGATTTCTACATTTGGCGGAAAGCAAAATGGAACTTAAAATGAGCCTAGTTTGTTTTTGTTTTGTTTTGTTTGTTATTTTATTCACAATGTAGTTCTAGAAATAGTTCCAAAAGAACTGTTCTAAACATTTGAGCACTTCCAGCATTGTGGAATGAATACTTTTAAAGGTGTTAGACAACACTTGCTTTAATTTTAAAATCAGGGTGTATTTTTTCTTTTTCCTCTAAAAATAATGTATAATTGTACAAACTTATATGGCAATGTTTGCTTTAAAAATCCAGATTATTTTTATGTGACTTGGCTTTGAAAATATGATTAAAACCAAGCTACTTATTTCTCCTTCCCTATATATACCCAGTAAGCTTTTATATGAAGAATCCATTTCTTTTCTTTTTTTTCCTTTTTTTAAAATTCTGAGCTTTAATAATGATAATGATTTTTTTTTAATTATTTTACCCCCTTCTGGGGAAATGAAATTTCATTGCTCTGGAAGAAATTAATTTTAAAAAACCACTAAAACAGAATTGAAATGAATTTTACTCTTGATTGAACTGTAACACTGCTTTGTGGTGTACTAATAGCCATCTGCTGATGATTAAAACGAGGCAATACAGCTCAGCTCCATAGAGAATGTCCTTCGCAGCTTTCACCACAGTATACACATTTAACAACATTAGTCATTTTATATCTATTTGACACTGATTAATTACTTCGATCTATTCTGGTATTATAGCCACTGCCTTGGCACTTTAGTCAGGCTTGAACAATTGAAGGGAGTTCAGCAGTGTGAATTATGTATTTATCACTGTGACCCTTTGTGTTATTTAATTAACTTAAATAGGTGCTGTTTGCACTCTCATTTTGGAATTAAGGTTATTAAAGAAATAGTTATTTTACTTATATTCCATTTTAAGACATGAAAATTATAATACAAGCTTATAGGCAATGTTATGACTTTTTAATTGAGATGTTTGTTTAATATTAATGGTTAAATATTTTTTCATATGAAAATTTAACAAAAGTATCCATTACTAGTTCATCTTGACTTGGGCTATATAGAGCTCTTGTTTGCATATCCTTGATACCTGAAATTAAGAATTTGATAGCCTGCTTTAGAAGCACCATGGAACCTTCCTATTGTAACCCTTACATTAAGGATTGAATAGAATGTTTATATAAAAAACTTAACATTTTTTAAACACTTTAAGTCAACTTAAAGAGCCGCAACCATTAAGGTACACACACCAGAAAGAAATATTTGCAGCACTACATCAAACGAGAAAATCTAAGGTAAATGGTACAAAAGATTTTTTTTAAGATGGTTAAACATTCAAAATAATACCCATCACCACTGATAACCACTGAAATGCAAATCAAAACACTCAAATTCTGGTGGTTGTTTATCTAAATGACAAAGTTGTTTTTATTGTTTTTTTTTCTTTTTTCCTGGAATAAAAGAAACTTTGATCGAGGTGAGAGACAGACACATGGAGTCTTTTTTTTGGTTTTTTTTTTAGTTTTAGGTATACAAAACAATGCAACAGCTATACTTTTCCCCTCACAAAGTGACCGCCCCCTCCCCCAATCAACTGCTCCTCCCCCGATATCATAGATATCTATCACAATTCCATTGACTCCAAGTCCAGTCACCATCTGGCCTCCCATCAGCGGTTCGCAGTGCAAAGCTCAAGGTGCCGTGTTCAATCTTAGTTGCGGGTGGGCTTAGCCCACCATCTCATGCCGGAGTCGAACCGGAACCTTGTTAGGAGCACATGCTCTCACCAGCTGAGCCATCCTGCCGCCCATTGGCAGCTCAGCAGCAGCTCAGCTCAGGTGCAGCAGCTCACTGGCCCATGTGGGAATCGAACCAGCGACCCTGTTGCTCAGAGCTCGCGCTCTTAACCAACTGAGTCACTTGGCCGGCCCCTCTTTTATTATTTTTAAATGACTCTTGGTAAATAAATTTTTTAAAAAACTTAGAAGTATTTGCATTCAGAAAAGTGCATAGATATAATTCCGTTTTGGAGTAAAATAAAATTTGGAGCATACAAGTTTTTAGGGAATCAGTTTTTGCCTTTAAAAGAATATGTAATATTTTTTGTGTTCATTGTTTCACTTGTGTAAATTCTGGTTTTCAGTTACAGTGTTAATACCTTCAAGGCCAACAGCTTTTCATGTGCCTCTATAAAATATAAATTTAAGTATCCTCAACTGTAATTTTCAGTTTCTAAAAATGTCATTCCTTAAAGACTGTCTATAACATGTTTTTTCCCCTTAAATTCCATTCCATGTGCACTCCTTAAGTTAACCGTGATTTTAGTCCTCAGATAATTCATTCCTTAATTCTTGTAAAACGTTGCCTTGTATTGCCTTGCAACCATTCCTAATCCTCAACTTCAGCACACTTTACACATATACCTGTTGTAGCTATTTCTGTTCACCCTTGACCCCATGTGAACTCTGGGAGGGCAGGAACCATGTCTTGTATTTTTATGTATGCCTAGGAACTCATATTCAGGGTCCAATAAAACTCCTCAACCCTGCATGACCACTGCTTATTCTTTTGCAAGGATTTGACAGTTAAAAATTTTTTTAAATTAGTGAAACATCTCACAACAAAAAAGAGAGGTACTAGGTATACAGTATTTACTTTTCTGTTAGACTGTTTTCCTTGAATTCTTAAACACGTTTTTTTTTGCCTTTCTTTTATAGGTGAAGCCTTGAAAGGAAAGATCACAGTCCACAAGAATAAGAAAGATCCACGTTCTCTCATTGTGACCCTCACATTGAATAATTCAACTCAAACTTACGGTCTCCAGTGAAAAAGCAACAGCAGCACAACTAACAGTTTTTATTGTGGAGTTGGGATGGGTAGGGGGTAGGGGTAGGGGCTTAAATGGGAGCTCAGATGATGATCCTTTCCTAATGAGTCTCCTCAATAGAATCGTGATAGGAATCCGATGTCACGCAGCTAAGGAGTGGAATCCACGGATCCTAGTGTCCACCTACATAAGCACATTCTTAGAAGCCTGGTCAGTGAGATTTAACCAAATGTAGCCCCTGCACTGAGTTTAGCGATATTGAAAATTATTTCAATTGGCCTAAATTTAAAACAGAAATAGCCTTTTGGTTTTGGTAAGTTTCCTACTATAAATTTTAAACACTAGTAATTGATTAGTTGTTTCGATAATGTTTTATTAAGCTAGTAACTATACAAAAGGCGTTACACATTTTATTGCAGATTTCCCCTCTGAGGAGTAGTAGTTTTTAATTGTGTTATTTGTTAGAATATTGCGACATATAATAAAGACCCTAGTGTAAGGGACTAAAATATGAAAAAGAGTATCACATAGTTCACATTTGAAGACAGCTTAGTTGATTATCCTGTAGTTACCTAGCTTTTGTAGCTTCCTCCCTCTTCACAATTATTCTTTAACCATTTAGTTTTCTAGTGTTGCCCAGGAAGTGTAATTTCAATATATTTATCTTAGGCTTCATAAAAGTTTTTAAAGATTGAAATAAATATGTACTTATTTACTAATATAATACCTTTTTCAAACTAGATTTATGTGCAAAGTTAAACATGTAACTGTTAATATACTTATATCACTATACAGTTGTGTCATTTACAATTATTGACTCAGTTTGAAATGTAGAATAGAAAACATTTAATAAAATGTATACAACAACCATTCTCATTATAAAATAACGATTTAAAATATTAAGGCCTTTTATAAAATCAGAAGCACTTAAAACAAGTATTTTTTTTAATTTTTTAATTAAAATATTACATTAGTTTCAGGTGTACAACATAGTGATTCGACATTTATATACCTTACGATATGATCACCACAAGTCTAGTAGCCACTTGTCACCATAAAATATTATTAGGATATTGTTGACTATATTCCCTGTGCTGTATGCTACCTTCCTGTGGCTTATTTTTTTTATAACTGGAAGTTTGTACCTCTTATTCCCCTTCTTCACCCAGCTCCCCAACCTCCCTTCCCTCTGGCAACCATCAGTTCTCTGTATCTATGAGTCTGTGTTTTGTTTGTTCCTTTTGTTTTTTTAGATTACACATATAAGTGAAATCATATGGTGTTTGTCTTTATCTGACTTACTTCATTTAGCACAACACTCTCTAGGTCCATCCATGTTGTCACAAATGGTAAGATTTTGGGGTTTCTTTGTTTAATTTCTGGGTAATATTCCGTTGTGTATATATACCACATCTTATTTCTCTGTTTATCAGATGGACACATATCTTCAGTATTGTAAATAATGCTGCAGTGAACATAGGGGTAAATACATCTTTTCAAATTAGTGTTTTCATTTTCTCTTGATAAATACCCAGAAGTGGAATTCTAGGTCCTATGGTAGTTCTATTTTTAATTTTTTGAGGAACGTCCATACTGTTTTCCATAGTGGCTGCGCCAGTTTATAATCCCACCAACAGTGCAAGAGTGTTCCCTTTTCTCCACATCCTCACCAACACTTGTCATTTGTTGACTTTTTGATAATAGCCATTCTGACAGGTGTGAAGTGGTATCTTATTGTGGTTTTGATTTGCATTTAGTGACGATTACTGATGTTGAGTATCTTTTCATACGTCTATTGGCCATCTGTATGTCGTCTTTGGAGAAATGCCTGTTCCGGTCTTCTACCCATTTTCTAATTGGATTGTTTGTAGGTTGTTTGGTTGCTGCTGCTGTTGTTTTGATGTTGATAAAACAAATCTTAAAGGAATAATTTTTAAGAAGAAAAGTGGGTCACATGCTTCTTTTCAGTTCAACCACTGGTTCTTTTTCAAAACAAAACTCACACAAGGCACCAGAGCCTAGTAGTGAGAAGCATGAGTCTGGAGTCAGTGTCTAGGTTGAAGCCTTGGCGCCAGCTCTTGCTGTATGAGCCTGATATTAGTCACATTCCTTAACCTCGCTCTCCCTCCAGGAATGTGCCAATTCATGAGTGAATACATTTTAGCTACTTGACTCAGTAGTTGGCACATAGAAAACAATCAGGGCTGGGTGATCGTGTCATCATCATCATACAGTCAAGGATCCACCCCTCCCAAAAGAATATTTGACATTTACATTAGATCAGTTTGAGAATTGTCAACCTCATCAAATACTAACCTAGAACATGAATGAGTGAGAAGATTACAGCAGAAATTAATATTTAATGTAGCAAAAATTGTGTCAAAAATAAATTGTGTTTTGGTCTTTATGAGAGAACTGGACTAGCAATGAGAGGATTAACCCCTTCTAATGATGGTGCTCTAGACCATAGTCTCCGAGTTTATCTTCATAAGCATGATTTCTGTTTTCATTATGTTAAATCAGCCAGCTTGTTTTCATCATGGATTTGAATTCAGACCATTACTGGAAATGTGCTGATAATACAGCTCAAAGTACTTGAAATTTTTCCTGGGATGGCTTCATGTACAAACGAGTAAGATGGGGCCATAAACAAAAGAAGCCCATAAGATTTCATGGATTTTTAAAGTAACCAAGAACCATCTAACTTTTTTGTTTTCTATCTTGTAAGTGAATAACATAAATATGTGCTATTTTAAAAAGTACTTCTCAAAAATTCTCTTCAAAACTCTCTCGATTTTCATGGGATTTTTTTATCCAGTGGCTCTTATGATTTTCTTCTCCTGTTTATAACTAGCTCAACCATAGTTAATGGATCTGTTCTTTCAGTTTGCCTTCCCAGGCTGGAACATTCTAATTTATGTACCTGAACATTTTATGAGAATATGAGAGTCCAAATATGAGCTCTTTGATTGGAATTTCAGCCGTTGAACTGCTGTGAAAAATAAGTACTTCATAGCCCTTGACAATGATAAATACAATGCCCCTTCCTGCTGTGGCAGATGGGCGTTTATAGATAGCTAATTACTCTGTCCCAAGGATTTTATTTCTGTTAAGAAAATACATTTTTCTCCTATATTCCTTTGTGAAAACTAACATTATTATGTTGTGTGGGGTTCATTCAAGTGTAATAGTCATCTCTATTGAGTAGAGCAGTATTTTCTGAGCAAAACATTTTGGAAGGGATGTTCCAAGAAAACAGAGCTCTTGAGGGTTTACAGCATTGCACAAAGTGGTCCATTAAGTAGCCCTAACTGCTAGGAACACACTTGAAAGTAAATCAGGGAGATGTCATTTAACTTTTAAATAACCCCTGTTTGAGGGGTAAGCAGGTAATTCTGATCCTACAGTTATTTGCTTTCTTATCACTTAATCTAGATTAACCAATGTGATCCACCTGTGTCTTTTAGCATTCTACCCCTCTCACTTCTTAAAATGGAATATCTAAAATATGTTGTGTGAAGTTAACCAATTTGAGGTCAGTTCATACCGGTTTCACCAATGATGCTATCAAGTGGAGGAAATATAGTAACAGCACTGCTAAGAACATTCAACAGGAGACATGAAAACAGGACGATAATACCACTTATCTCCAGCTAGCCTTGCCAGAAATGATCATTTAAGCTGCTGGGCTATAGCACATACCCAAAACATCCAGGTGTTCGCATTTTTCTGTTTTCTGTTTAGCAGACATCTCAAAAAATATATATCAAGTATGCAGTACTGTCGTGGAGTTTCCATCTGTAATGAAGGTCAAGGTGAGTGAGATAGCATTGTCTACTGTAGGATTGGCAAACTACAACCTGGAGCCAAATCCACCTCGTTGCCCATTTTGGTGAATAAAATTTTATTGGATCAGAGATAACTAATACTATAAGTAGACTATTTCCTTATGCAATTCATTACTGGCCATGGCGGAAAAGATATAATATAAAACTTACAGATTATAAGGACTATGTTTTTTTTTAAACATGGAGCTAAGCAACTGGAAGTTCTCCATTTATGAAGATTTCAAGAATTGACCAAGACTTAATCCTGATTTTTTTTTAAATACAGTATTTATATACTTGAGAAATACCAGAGAAATGTGCAAATAGAGCTTTTCAAAGTTGGAGATGGTTCAACCCTACCCACAATATACAAACTAACTTATCTATTGGGCTTCCGAGCCTAAAAAAAATGATTTGCATGAACCTCCTTAACCTCTGGGTTTTTAAGAGAGCTCTGGACCTAAAGTTGCCAACATTGAGAGAGACACATGGAGAAATTGCTATATATCAGCACTTTTCAACATGCCTTGAGGCTCTATGATACATGTCTTTAATAATTCTGTTTTGATACTAATATGCTAATAAAGTACTTTTGCTGCATGCTGAAATACAATATTTCTCTGCACGAAAGCATTTGTAGGATTGATTTGTGAGCTAAACTAGCCACTTATGGAACATCATTTTTACTTAAAAGAATGACTGACAGGGCCGCCCGAGTGGCGCGTTGGTTAAGAACTCGCTTGGGACGCCAGAGGACCCCGGTTCGGATCCCACATATGAGGGCCAGTGACACTGCCCTCTACAGCTAAGATACTGAACAACAGCTCAACCTGGAGCTGGGCTGTCATGAGTCACCCGCAGCAGCGTAGGCTGCAGCCCCTGCTGCAGTGGGTTGCCATGGGCTACCGTGTGTAGCCAGCAGCCAGCGTGAGCGGCCAGCAGCTGCAGTGAGCGGCCGTCCAGAAGCCGGCGACTGATCTGCCTCGCCTAGGAAGAGCGCAATGATGGTGCCAACTTGGGCCAGTGAAGCAACGTCCTCCACAACTAGACTGAAGAACAAAATGACAGCAACTTGTCTGTTCTCCTTCCCCCAACTCCCCAGCGCTGTTCCCATCCCCCAATTCCCCAATAAAAATCTTAAAAACAAAAAAAGAATGACAAACTATGGCAGACATTGTCCTCAAAAGAAAAGGGTGAGCTTATTACTTCAAATACAACTGCTAGAATTTGTTGCTAATGATAAAATTTAAGTTTTCAAACTAAAGTTAGAATTTTCTAAGACAGTATCCACCACTGTGAGCTTGAGGGCATCTCAATTCATAAAAATAGACTGAGATTAGTGATGAAAGAAAGTAAAAATATCTTTTTCCTTTGTTCTTTTAAGTGCTTAATTGGAGCCCCTGTAACAAAAGACAGGTTAACAAGAGAAAAGCATACAGATTTATTTAATACAAGGTTTGCATGACACAGGAGTCTTCATAGGGAAATAAATGAAAACTTGAAGAAACAGTTGAACCTGAGGGCTTTTATGCTAGGTTTGCTGTAGAGTGGAAAGTGCTGGGAAGATGTGATAAAGGTGAGCTGAGCGTAGTAAACTGGCAAACTTAGCCAAGACCTGTTTGTTCAGATTCCTCTCTGTCCCTTCCTGTTCAGAGACACTCCTTTCCTCCTGGTACAGGGAGGGCCCCTCCCACGTGAGGGTTTTATGACCTGCTTCAGGGGAAGGTCAGAAAGTCCTTCCTGAAGATGGAAGAAATCATAAGAACAGATCAAATATATGTTTGTTCTAATGGTGGCTGTTGAACACTGTGTTCACTGTTTACTGAGAAGCAACCAGGTCACAAGCGGAGCTAACAATAAAAAGTCCTTCCTTCACATGCCATTTCTCACATTTTTTTCAACTTGAAATATTCAATATGGCAAGTTGCCATATTTTGGGGTAGCGTGTCCTGAACCTGGTTGGTGGTAATAACTGATTTTTGATACTGGTTAATGAAATGAGTCAACATTTTGAAGACCTGCCTGACTCCGTAAACTAATATCCTTCCCACCCAAAATGCATAATGTTACAAATATCCATGCAAAAGGCAAAGTAAACCACTGGATTCTAATGAAATGATAAAGTTTCACTGATAAATGTTAGATTCCACATTGCAACTGACCTTTAAGAAACTACTACTGGTAGTCAGTACTTAGCCTCCTGAGGAGAGTACTTCGAAAGTGACCATAGTGATATTCAGCAATGAGGTGTGTAGTACTTTTTCCGTGAATTAAATATTATAAAGTTTTCTTAGCTTTAATTTTTAATACGATAAGACATCAATAGATGTAATCCATATAAACTCTTTGGGGTCCTTACTAATTTTTAAGAATGTAAAGGGGTTCTGAAACCAAAAAGTATGAAAACCACTGGTCTAGATTATTATCAGACCCTCCCCTGGGACTGGAGAGGGCTTCCTGACTGCATGAAAGGGTGGCCAAGATGGATTGTTATGCACTCTTTCCTGTCCCTATTTTCAAGCATAGGCTCAGGTGCTTGGAATATAATCTATCTTGCCTGATCTCTAAATAAGAATGTTCCAGAGAAATAGGAGAATAAGGCAAGGTTAAAAAGGCAGAATAGGATTAGTGCTAAAGGAATTTCCATGAAAAACATTCATCTGACCTATCATTCCTCCCCACACCCTTGTGGTGCTGTCACAATAGTTGAGGGTCCTTGTCAGGGCCCTTTCTGGTGGTCCCTCAGTCTCAGCTCAGCAGCCACATCTTCAGGAAAACCCTCCGTTTTATGTCCTATAGATCCCTCTCTATCAGGCACTCACAGGGACATGCACCTCCTCTTAGTTCTTTTCTTAGCACCGGTATTGCCTTTGTCAGCATGATTACTTGTTTGACATCGGTCTTCCTCACTAGAAGGTGAGCTCCATGGAGGCAAGGACGTGTCTGTTTTTCCAGGATTGTATTCCCAGAGCATAGGACCTGTTCATACTGCCCATAAATGTTGGTTGAATAAATGTACTCAGAATTGGAAGGCAGTTACCACACAAGTGATAGTGGGTGAATTAACCTCTTTAATTTTGTCATTTGCAAATGGTATAACATCCATTCTATGTCCTTTTCAAGGTGATGAAATACAATGAAGTGCTTTATAAAAAAATTAAAATAAAACCTTTCTAACTGGTCTTTCTGCTATGACCACTCTACACTACCCCCATCTGTTCTCAATACATCAGTCGAAATAATCCTCAAGACATAAATCAGATGGTTATCCCTTCACTCAAACACCCCCTTCTCATCTCACTCAGAATAAAAGCAAGTCCTTACACTTGCCTGCAAAGCCCTACACAACCTCACGCCCCATTGCTTCTCTGAAACCATTTTCCTTCCTGGTCCCAGTCACACTCGCCTTCCTCTCCTTCCTCACACTTGCCAGGCACACTTCTGTCTCAGGCTATTCTGCTGCTTAAAAAGCGCTCCCCCCCCCCATGGTCACCTAATTCATTCCCTTATCTCCTTCAGGTCTGGGCTCAAAAGTCAGTTTCTCAGATTTCTCTGGCCAATTGGAAGTTGCAATACCCACACTCACCCCTTTAACCCCCTTTCCTTCTTTATTTTTCTCATAACACTTATGACATCTAATATCTGTATTTTACCAGTTTATCTTTTTTATTTTCTTATTCTCTTCAAGAGAATGTGAGCTCCAGGAGTGTAGAGATTTTTGTTCGCTTTATTAAATGCTGTATTGTGCACTGGCACATAGTAGGAGCTTAACCCAAATCTGTTGAATGAAAAAAATGAATGCAGCATCTGTTGACCAATAATCTAGACTGGTGGTTTGCTGTAATTAACCAATGATACTATGGCAGTTTCTCCTCTTTAAGTACTTGTTTCATTATCAATGAATTATTTTGCCATTCTGAATTAGGAAACCTCTTGTGTATCATTTTATATGTTTAAATTTTTCTTTTTTTCTCATCCACTGTGATGTTTTAAAATTTCAGAGCCTAAGACCATCAAATGGTTCTGACCCCACAGAAAAACCCTGGGTTTGCATATGGATGGGTCATTTAGTCAAGATATACACATGTAAATAGTTTTTAATTGTCTTATATGCTGATCCTTTTCAAAAAGTAGATAATCTGGCATATGTTAGAATTTGTAAAGGGAAATTCTGCTTTTTTGGTAAGTGTAAAAATTGCTTACACAGATATACTAAACTTTTTTTAAAACATTATTTGTAAAATGTTTTAATATTTTCTTTTGTATGAATTAATAAGGGACTAAGGACAAAATTATACGTGATTTCAAAAATCTCTGTCATATAATTACATAAACTAATAATTAGGAATATTTTAGCTAATGAGAAATCTTGATCAAATAGCTTTTTAAAACCTTATAGATAATAGTTTTATAATTATGATAAGGACTTTTTTTAAGTGATGTTTTTAATCCTCATCTCCGTCTTGAAGCTTTTTGAAAGAGCAGAACCTTTCTGTGTGGTTTGAGTGCCTTTGGAATGTTTTCTGAAAGCAAACAGTATTCCCCCCCCCCCCCCTTGGAGCTGAGACCACAAGAACGTGAATGGAGCCCCAGGTCTTTCTTTCATTAGTGTGTGTCTCCAGTGACCCTCCTGCTGGGAACCCTAATAGGATTTCTTCCCCTTACACCTTCCTCTGCCCCATCCTCATGCTGTTCTACGGTGTTTGGTTTAATGAGACAACTCCTGTGATAAAAAGAAAGAAACCTATTTTTTCCTTAAACAGACAAAAGGGTAGCTGAGGGATTCAAAATTATGTTCCCTGTTTCCTGCCATTTTATGTGACCAACATCTGATGACAATCTTGAATATGCTGAGCCAGGAAGATCACAGTAGCCACTTAATCACAAAATAGGCATGGTTGGGCAAATTGCATCTCACAGAAGCCTATTTAGCCTTAATAATGTGGAAAGACAGCAGACATTAGCTGGGAGGGGGAAAAGGTGGGCGCAGAAAAGCAGAGAAGAAAGTAGGAATTCTAAAATTTTGTTTCTTACCAAATGAGAACTTGAAACACAATCTAGTCTCAATAGAAAGTAAACATATAAATATTATTTAGGGATGTAAAAGTAACCATGAGAAAACTTAAATTGTTTAACAAAACAGGTTGATTTCTGGGGAGGAGTTAGGTTAAGAGGACTGTTTTGTTTTTTTTTTAGAAGGGCAATTATTATCATCATCATCATTATCTCGTACTCTGATTTTATAACTATATGTGTACGAGGTCAGACAATTAAGTTCGTGAACTCATCCTAGAAAAAGAGCTACCTACCTTATTGCTGAATATCACTCTGGTCACCTTGAAAGTACTCCCCTTGGGAAGCTATGCACGAACTCCAGCGCCTAGTCCACCCTTCAAAGCAATTTTGGAACTCTTTCTGGAATGGCCATCAGAGCTGTTGTCGTATTACCCTTGATGTCCTGAATATCATCAAAATGTCTTCCTTTCAATATTTCCTTTATCTTCAGGTAAAGAAAGAAGTCACTGGGGGCCAGATCAGGGGAGTAGAGAGGGTGTTCCAATATAGTTATTTGTTTACTGGATAAAAACTCCCTCACCAACAGTGCCGTGTGAGCTGGTGCATTGATGTGATGCAAGAGCCATGAATTGTTGGCAAAGAGTTCAGGTTGTCTAACTTTTTCACACAGCCTTTTCAGTACTTACAAATAGTAAACTTGGTTAACTGTCCAGTTGGTACAAATTCATAATGAATAATCCCTCTGATATAAAAAAATATTAGCAACATTGTTGCAACAAGTTCACAAACGTAATTGTCCAACCTATACATATACATTTAGCCTAGGCAATTAAAAATAAAACATTTTAAATTGAATCAAAACTAGTGCCCATCTGACTCTGATAGTTGAGGAAGGGAAGAGAGGTGGAGTAGGGTCTGGCGTGTGTGGCTCTGGGATCTGGTGCAATATATCAGCTTTTGCTGTTGGCCTTGTTCAGGTATGAATGATGGGCAAGGGGATTAGCACAGCCTGCAGTGGGACTGGTGTCTGCGCCTTGCTGCCAAGATTTGGATGCAAGACAGGTAAAGCTCGTGAGTAAAGAGGATTATGAAGTGCAATTTCATAACTGGTTTCCACATCCTTTGGATGGCCTAGAGAAATGGGCTGCTGCTGGCCTAGTTATCTACAGAGGATTAGAGACACAAAATCGCTCTGGTGGGGGAGGGGACCCTTTCTCTGCCTCAGCCCTGTAACAAGTCACACTTGGGAAAGAAAAGTCTTCATTTTGTACTTCCTGCTTATACGGACGTCAGAAGAGAAATATAACTCTTCATAGTTTGTTAGTCCGGAAATCTATTCTTTTCTCCTGGTGGCTTTAACCACTTGTTCCCAAATGCAGACCTACATGTCCTGGGGAGCTTTGTTTAAAGCACAGATCTCGGCACCATTCAGGGAGATTCTCATGCTACAGGTCTTGAGGAGCATTCAGGAATCTATAGGAACCACTGCTTTAACCCAGTCTAGTTTATATAACACTCACAACAATTTTAAACAATAGACCAAAGTTTGAAAACAGTCATTTTCCCAAAATCACACTTATAGTGACATCAGTATTTTAAGCATATGTGTCTGCGATGGTGTGCTGGTAAATGTTTAACATCCAGATCTCCAAAAACAAACCTCCATTCAAAAGAACCTTGATTCGGAGTCTTTGCCAATTTTAGTGGTTAAATACCCTTACCATGGCTGATTTCAAGTTCCTAACATGACATCACCGAACATGGAGTTGGGAGATGTTCAAGAGCACACAAATATTTCCCATAGAAGCACAATGACACAAATAGACAATAGAGACATAGATAACCTTAAGAGTGTAGATTATAGTGACATGTAGTAAAATAACTAAGATGTGGTAAATTTTGAGTATCCGTTACCTTTGTAATGTGATTTATTTGATTGTAAGGTTATGTAATTTAACATTTAATGATGGCTGATTTAACAACTGGCTTTCACAATCTCTGAGCATTTAACCATTGGCTCTCACGAGCTGATGCAAGCCAGTTCCATTGTGCCCGTATGTCTGAATCAAAAGCCCTCTCTACTAGTGTTGAACAGCACGTGGTCTATGGAATACAAATTCTTTAAAATCTTTCCTGAAACAAAATTTTAAAGGGTCAAATATGTTTGGGAAGTGCTGCTGGTTAATTTGCTTCTTTAAAACCTACCATTTTGATTGGCATATTATAGGCCATAAGAAGTGCTGACGTAAAGAGACTTATTAACCTCAACCCAAAGTTTCCTTTTCTGTGTAATGTCATCATTCAGGTTCCTGCAGGCTCAATATTCCTTCGAATCCACTTTGGGATATTCTGTGCATTTGGTGAAGTCCTAGAAAAGTAATCAAAGCACTGGCTCTGGGTCAGGTCACCTGAGTTTGAATCCTGACCCTCCCCATTTACTCGTTGTGGGTCTTTGGGCAAGCATACCCTTCCTGTCTCAATTTTCTCAGCTATAAATGAGGAATCATAATAATCCCTAGTTCATATGGTTGTTGCAAGGCTTAAATGAGTTAGCATATAGGTAAAGGGCTTAGAGCAATACCAGGCTCCTGAAAAGAGCGATACCAGTATATGCTATTATTTTCGTTGTTGGAATTATTATCCGGCCTCCCGCCCAATCATTCCAGTGTCCCTGACTCTCAGGTTCCCTGTCAAGCGATACGGAAGAGGCAAAGGGATGGGTAGGCAGGGTCTCTTGACATTCTTTCCCGAGTGCAAAGCACCTCTAGCCACACTAGAAGGATTTAGGATTTTCCTTTCTCTGCCCAGAACCTGCCAAATGGGATTGTGATTTTAGATACGTATACATTTAAATAAAAATGCCCTTAACTAGAAACCATTTCGATATCCATGGCATTGGTTATAGAGGTATTTTCTCTTGCCATCAAAAAATTGACAGTGACCTTTTGGCTGGAACTGCCATCTTCCAGTAATTTGCCAAAATGACCAACACAAGGGGAAGAGGAGAGGCCCCGCTGTAGGCCTATTAGAAAACATGGAGCTGCTCCTTCGGCCACATACATGCGAACCTACAAGAAAGGTGATATTGCAGACAGCAAGGGAATGGGCACTGTTCAAAAAGGAATGCCGCACACGTGTTCCCATGGCTCACCTGGCAGGGTCTATAGTTCACCAGCATGCGGTTGGCATTGTTGTAAAAAAATTCAGGGCAAGATTCTTGGGAGAATTCATGTGCATATGAAGCACTCTAAGGGCTGAGAAAACTTCTTGAAATGCATGAAGGAAAATGATGAAAAAAAGAAGCCAAAGAAAAAGATACCTGGTTCAGCTGAAGCACCAGCCTGCCCCACCCAGAGAAGCACACTCTGTGGGAACTAATGGAAAGGAGCCTGAGCTGCTGGAACCCTTTCCCTATGGATTCATGGCAGGATAAGTGTAAAAAAATAAAGGACCTCTGTACTGTTAAAAAAAAAAAATAGCAGTGGTTTTGCAGTAGGCCTCTTCCTTCTGACTCAGCATTGTTGGGGGCAGGAATGTCACCTTCACAAAAGATCGGCTCCAGGTTCTGACCTTGCGTAGCTGTCTCACAGCCTTGGCTTTCCCAGTCAAGTGAAGGACACTAACCCCTTCAATGCTTGGTCTTCTTGCCAACTTAGCTAATTGCATTCCGCCTCAGTAAAGGGGATGGTGGTGTGGTGACAGCGCACAGTATTCCACAAGCGTTAGGTTAAGAGAAGGGAGCTGGGACTTGATCTTGTTTTGTGAAAATCTGATTTGAAAAAAAGTGAGATTAGGTAAAGGCATGAAGAGGTCATTTTAAAAATGTAGAAAATCATTCCTCAGCTTCAACTGCCCTCTCCCCACTACCCACTGGCGTCCCCAGCAACTTAGGCTGGCACTCAGTGCCCTTCACTACTGGCCTCGGTTGCTCTCTCCTGTCCCCTGTCCCATCTCCCCAGAGACACTTGCTCTGTGTTCCAGCTGCTCTGAGCCCTAGGCAGGCCCTCCTGAAGATGCAGGAGTGTCTCACCTTGGTGCCTTTGCACTGGTGCTGGGAGGGTCCTTCCTTGGCGCTGCTTGCCCCTCCTCCTCTCCCTCTGGCCATCCCACCAGACGCCTGCTATTCAGCTTTCCTGACTCCTCTCAGGTATTCCTTCTTCTTTGAGATGCTTCCTGACCACCTCGGACTGGACAACTAAACCTTTTCTCTCTCTCTGTCTCTGAAAACAGCTCCTGAATTTTCTTTGATGTCCTGGCTTTCTCCTATTCCTAGTCCATGGGGGGCGGGGGGGGAATGTATAGAAGGCCAACAAACATAAAAGATATTTCTAACCCCACTAAGAATCAAAGACATGTAATAAAATTAAGATACGTTTCTTCTTTTGGGGAAAAAAATTTTTTTAATTACCAAAACCTAGTAGTGGCAAAGTGTGAGGAAACCAGCACGCTCTTACACTATTATTAGGAGTATACAATCCTTTTGGAATACTGTTAGACAATATGCACCAATATTTGAAATGCATATACCCTTGGACACAGCAGTTTGACTTTAGAAATGTATCACAAGAAGATAAAATTGGACAAATAAACAAAAGTGTATGTTTAAGGAGGTTTAAAGTAGTTCATGACAGTAAAAAATCGGAATTATCTATGTGGTAGAATGAATTGTTGGTCTCACTCCAATCTGCACTCACATGTCTTCATCATAAGCAAAGTCTGTTTCCCCATCCCTCGACTTTGGACTTGGCCATGGGGTGTGCTTTGGCCAATGGTACGTGGGCAGAAGTGACATGAAGCCTAAATGTTAAGAGGCCTTGAGTGTTTCTGCTTTCCCTCAGTGTTTCTTATTCTCCACAGCATGCCCCAGTTGGCCTCTTGGCCCCAGAAAGGAGGACAGCCACACAGAGGAGAACCACCCTTGCCAGCCTATTGACAGAGCAACTGTAGACTGAAGCAGCACTGCCCAGCTGAGGCCAGCCCAGGTCAGACAAACTCCAACCAAACTGCAGACACGTGATATATACGTCCATTTATATAGAACATGTATAGTTTACGCAGACTATATACATATTATATATATATTTATATAAAGAGTATTAAGCTACTAAGTTGGGGGTGATTTGTTATACAGCAGTATAGCATCCATCCAGTTAATACATCCATCAATAGAACATATAATATGTGCTACCATACTATGCAGCTGTTATAAATGATGATATGACATATTTACTGGCATGCAAAGATGCCTATTCAATACTGCTAAGTGAAAGAAAGCAGATTTCAGAACACATCCTATCTAGGTACCTTTACACACACAAACTTACACACAGATATAAGAAAGTGGAATCAGGAAAATTTCTCTAATTTTCTGTATTGTTTGGTTTTATTTTTCAAAGAACATCCATATTTTTTGTTACTGGAAATATGGTAATGCTTATGATTTCTACTGCAAGGATAGAAAAACAGTTCTTTTTAGAATAGAGAAAAATGCAGTTAAAGAGGAAAAGAGGAGCCCAGATTACACGCAGCCTCAAAATGGGGATAGAGTTCAGATTTGATGTATGAAGAACTAGAAATAGACATAATAGTGGTTAGCATTGATTAATGCTTACTCTGAGTATTCTGGTAAGTGAAGTATCTCATCTAGTCCTCTTTGCAACCTATGAGGTCATAATTTTAACTTTATTTTACAAAAAAAGAAACTGAAGTTCAGAGAGGACAAGTAATTGGTTGTAGATCACACAGCTTGGATTTGAACCCAAGTCTGCGTCCAGAGTCCATCATCTCTCCAGTGTACAGGCTTATTCTCATTGCATGGCTTTGAGCAGGAGTGACATGGATGAGAGGCAAGGAGACACCAGGCATGGAATCCAAGCTCTTATAGCTTGGAGTTTCAGGGACTGTGGATAAAGGATAGGCGGAGGACATTATAGCGCAGAGGACAGGTCACAGACTCCGAATCAGACGTCAGAATGCACTTAGCTGAGTAATCATGCACCGGTTAGTCTCCTCTAACCCTGGCTATATCCTTCCATGAAAACATAAAAGAAGTAATAAATATCTCCTTCCTCATCATGGGAATCGTTTCAGGGCCCGGCATGAAAGCTACCATTAAATGTTTGCTACTATTGGGTTGTTGGAAAAGTCATGATGTATTTTTTTTTATGTTTTTCATTGCAAAAATGCATCATGATTTTTCCGACAGCCCAATATTTTAATATACGTAAAAACACCTTGAAAATTGTGAAATGCCAGTCAGATACCAACAGCTGCAATCTACAATTTTAGTGAACATGGGATTTAAGTGAACTTGATCAGGTGGGCTGGGGAGAGATTGGAGTTGACTGAGGGACTGCTCACCTCACCTGAGAATGCCCTGATGAGAGCGTGGCTTGGGGCTGGCTGTGGGAATGCCCCGTCAGTCACAAAAGAATCCGCAGGACTGGGCAACTGGCTGATGAATGAATGCGACAGGTTTTAAAGGCCACCAAGATTTCACATCTGGAAAAAATAGCGATGATCTTGATGAAGAAAGCTTTATTATCGAATTGTGGAAAATGTGTTGAAAAGTCAGGAAAAAAGCTCTGTAGGAAGGATTTGTTCATTCGCTCATGCATTCACCAATGTTGCCTGAGCGCCGGCTGTGTGCCTGTGGTGTGTACTCAAGCAGAGTGCGGTGTGTGGTGGTGGTGGAAGCAAATCCTAAGCAGATGATCACACAAATGTAAATATACTTGTGATATATGCAAAAGGAAGCGGTACATGGGGTTATGGAAAATGTATAGAACTAGAAAAATGTTTCCTGAGAAAGTGATGATTCGGCTGGCATCTGAAGGATGAACAGACATGTAAACAGTTTAGTTCAGGTTGTTACTTTGAAGATGCGTAGATCAGCTTGCCGAGAGGCAATTTATGTTTAGTCATGTAAATCAGAGCTTCTCAAACTTGAATGTGCACCTGAGTCCTTTGGAGGGCTTGTTAATACACCGACTGCTGGGCCTTACCTGCAAAGTTTCTGATTCTGCAGGTCTAGGGTTGGGCCCCAGAATGTCTGACAAGTTCCCAGGTGCTGCTGCTGCTGCTGATCTGGGGGCCACACTTAGAGAACCACTGCTTGAAATTAGCACCCATACAACAGCGCATAAAACAAAACATGAGCAACCTCTAACAAATGGTTCTCAAGTTGCTCACCACAAAAATCAATTTCCAAAGTCTTTACACCGGGTTGAATGTTAACATTACATGTTCAACCTTTCTTTTTATTGAAAAAAAAATTTTAAACACCATTGTAATCATAGAATCGCCCTGCAGTTAGCTCTGGGTGAACAAATGTCAAAGCACTGTAAACAACTCTAATGGAATCTTTGAAAGGAGAAGTTGTGTGCCTGGCCTCTGAGACTGGTGGGATTCAGAGAACTGGGTCAGTGCAGAACCAGAGGAGGGGTATGTCCGGGGACGGGGTGGGGGCGGTGGTTGGTTTGGGATGAACCCATCATTTGTGGCACAGGAATTCCCTTCCTTGGAGGTTGGAAAAAGGAAAACCTACCAACCATCAGCCCCTAACATGTTTTAATACTTTAAAAAACAATCAAGTTATACAAGTAATACATGGATATGTTACCCTTCTAAACAAATTTAAACAGTATAGATAAGGCCTCCTCAACACTATTTCTTCTCTTCCTTTCCCCAGAACTAATTTATGCTGTCAATTTGGCATTTGTTTCCAGGCTCTCTGTAATGCAGTTTCTATGGGAACAATTGGTTATTATTTCCTGTGGTGGTATCATTCTCTGTATTGTTCCACAACTTACTTTTTGTCACTCATTGGTATATTCTATGGATTTTTCCATGTCAGTACATAACTCCACCACACCCGTAATTCTCTGCATATTATCATATAACGTAGAACTAATGAGTTTCGTGTAGATAGGCATTTAAGCTGCTTCCTCTCCTTCCAGTTTTGCTTTGCTTTGGTGTTTTTAGTGATGCCAAGCAATGCTGAGTAAACATCCTCGTATGTGCCTTCCTGTATGCAGATGTGAGTGCCTTTCTAAGGGACATATTGAGAAAGAGAACCACTGAATCCAGTATTTGAATGTTTTACATTTTAACAGCTATTGCCAACGTGCCCTCCTATCCTCACCAACAGGGTCACTTCTTCCTTATATATGTGCCATAATTGGTAATACCAAATATTTACGTGTTACCAGTCTAGTGGGTGAAAAAACAGTATTTCTTTCATGCTTTAATCTTCATTTCCTTCATTACTAGTGAATTTGAGCATGTTGTTATATTTCTATTGTCCATTTAATTGTCTTTGCTGTGAATTGCCTAGTAATAATTGACTCATCTTTCTTTGGGGCTAGCTTTTTCTTATTGATTTGAGAAGTTCCTTATGTAGTCAAACCAGGGATCTTTTGCCTCTGTGTGTTTTGCAAATACTTTCCCCCAGGTGTTTTTATTTTAACTTTATTTATGGTGTCTTTTAGGATGAAGATGTTTTTAATTTGGACATAGTCAAATTTATCAATCTTTTCCTTTTAAGGGTTTTGCTTTCTGTATCTTGTTTAAAAGGACCTTCATCTCCATCTGCAACTATTTTGGACCCACTTATTGAATTATCTTTAATATCAATAAGTTGCAGATCCAGAAGTTATCTTACAGATACTGTTATCTGATCACTTCATTTTACAGAGGAGGAACCGATGCACAAACAGGGAATATGATATATAATCTAACATAACTCCCCACCTTGTAGCTGAGTGACAGAGCCAGGCCTGAGACCAGATTTTGAGATTCTGAAGAAGGTGACTAAATCCTTCCCTAATGTATCTACCATAACTTGAAACAAGCTAATACAGAGAACGAAGCCTCTGATTGGGAGGAAGATCAATTCCAGTTGGCACTGGGGGTCAGAAGTTCAAAAGGCCTGGGGACGATGCATGGTCCGCCCCAGAGCCAGGCTGCCGAACCACTCCCTTAGGGGGAGGCAGCATGGCTCCAGTATGTACAAGCTATATGACCTTGAGGAAGTAATGTGCTGCCTCAGTTTCCCTATCTGCGTGTTAAAAATCAATAATAACACCTACTGCAAAGGGGTTTTGTGAGGTTAAGTGAAATGATTTATCTCTAAGGACTTAGCACACAATTCATGTCCACAAATATTAGCTATTCTTTACTAATAACAATAACAATATAATTTCATTGTTCTTAGCGCGGACACCCGCATCAGTCTGGCCAAATCTTGAAAACAGACTGTCTTGCTTGCCTTTAAATTCCCAGTTTACAGCCTGGTGCTTGTAGGTACCCGGAGTTTGTCACGTGAATGAACGAAGCAATGAGACATTGAGATCTTCCGAGGAGTGGGTTCAGGCACAGACCAGCTCAACAAAGCAAGGTCACATCAAGGCCCGTAAATACATACTTGTTGGTTGTTTGTCCCTTCCTCTCGGCTGTGTGCTTCATGACAATAAAGACTCCTTGTTTACAGCTGTATCCCCACACCTAGAAGAGAGCTTGGAACATATGGGTCCTCCATCAATAGTTATCGAAAAAAATGAATGACCTACAGGTATATTTCTCTCCAGAAACACTAGCGGGCTTGATTTTCTGGTTGTCTTCTCCTCCTGGGGAGGAGGGCATGGAGCTAATCTTTCCTCCCCCTCTCAACACAATGGTGTGGTACAGATGTATTTCTGCAGATGTAATCTTGAGTCTCAGTGTCAGGCAGGCGAGAAGTGTACCCCAGAGAGCAGGCTGAGCAGTCATCCAGAGGCACAGTGCTGTGTGTGGGCTGAGGGCATGTGAGAATTTGGTCACTGAGCTAAAACTGTAGGGCAGAGGGGAGAGGGGACGATGATATAGTTTTCTTTTGGTTTATTGCTTTTGTAAAAAGTGGCACATGTTCTCAGAGAATTGTGACTATAACGTAAAAATCTCGACAAATCCTGCAGCCCTGAGGCAACCACTATTAACATTATGATGAATAACATCCTTGCAAGGAATGTCTCTGTATGTGCACACCCACGTGGTGTGTGCACGTGTTAAGTTACGTTCAGCTACAAATGACAGATAAGCAAACTACCAATGACGTAGACAAGATAGCAGCTCATTTGTGTCTCACAGGGAAGTCTGGGTGGGTGGTTTGAGACTGGCAAGGTTCTCAAGGGTATCAGTCTCCCAGGCTCATTCCATTTTGGTGCTATATTGTGTATGGCCCCTACCTCATGGTGTACAGGACGGCATCTGCATTCTAGAAAACAGAGAGAGGAAGGAACAAAAAAGAAACAGAGACTGAGAGAGAGAGGCGCCAAAGGAATGCATAATATTTCTGATTATATCCCGTTGGCCTGAACTAAGTGACATAACCATACCCAGCTGCAAGGGACATTGGGAAATGTAGTCCTTATTCGGCCAGCCATGTGCTTCACCAAAAATCCTATTGCAATGAAAGAAGGGAGAAATGGATATCCAGGGTTATCAGAGATATCTGGCAGTCTCTGTCATAGTGTTTATGCAATATTATATAACAGGATTACAAAGACAGTATAATATAGATTATAAGATCTAGAGATAAGTAAGGGTTGATATCTGGCTTAGCCACTTACTCTTCAGTTTATTTGTCTGTAAATTGGGAGTATAATAGAACCTATTCCATACGACTATTGCGAGGACTGAATGAGCTAATGAATGTGAAAGGGTTTCGCGTGGTGCCTGACAGTAGGCTCTCAGTAAAGTGAGCCATTAGTCTTCTGCTTTTTTTTTTTTAACACTCGCCAATATAGCATGGATAAGGTTCTATATCATCACCTGTAAATCTTACGTTATCCTTTGTAAGGGCTGCATAGGATTCTAGTATGTCAAAAGAGCATAATTTATTTAACTAGTCCCCTAATGATCACCATCTTAGGTTGTTCTTTTTTTTCTTTTTTCTTTTTAAAGATTTTATTGGAGAATTGGTGGAGGGAACAGTGCTGGGGAATTGGGGAAGGGGAACAGACAAGTTGCTGTCCTCTTGTTCTTCAGTCTAGTTGTGGAGGACGTGGCTTCGCTGGCCCATGTTGGTATTATCATTGCGCTCTTCCTGGATGAGACAGTCATTCACTGGCCATTGGATGGCCGCTCACAGTGGCTAACGGCAGCTCATGAAAGTGCTCGCCACCTGCCTGGCCAGCCCCACTGCAGCCTACGCCGTTACTGGTGACTCACAGCAGCCCACCTCCAGATCAAGCTGTTGTTCACCATCTTAGCTGTAGAGGGCGCAGCATCACTGGCCCTCATATGGGATCCAAACCGGGGCCCTGCTGCTCAGAGCTGGCATCCCAAGCCAACTCCTAACCAACGCGCCACTCAGCCAGCCCTTAGGTTGTTCCTAAGTTCTTCCCATTATCAGCAATCCTTGCATCAGCATCGTTTTGTACTTGCATGATTATCTCTTTAGGGTAAATGTCTAGAATATGATAGCTGGGTCAAACCTATGCATATTTGACATGTAATGATGTATCATCAAACATGGGTATTATTAATAGCTAGCTTCTGATGACACTATAGTATTTCATTATAATAAAATTTTTGAGCACCTGTTATATGCTGAACCTCACGCGCGTTGCTACAAAGGGTCCAGAGATACATAAAATGTGAATTGCGATTGAGGAAATAACCACTCAGAATTTGTGAATACAGAATCCAGGAAACTGTGAGTGTTGATGACCTGGGGCTTGAGCTAAGGTGGGAGTCTGAGAAGGTCTCCTGGAGGAAGTGCTATTTCACCTGGAACCTGAGGCCCCAAACCTGTGTGGGTGTGGTGGGTAGGCAGAGGGCTAGAGAAGGAAAGCATATTGTAGGGGAGGAGGAATGAGTGTGAGAAGTATATGTAGTGGCTAAGAGTATTCGTTCTGGAGCGCGTGTCTAGGTTCAAGTTATGGCTCTGCCACTTATTACCTCAGAATGACTTCTTTATGCATCAGTTTCCTCATCTTTTCAATGGGAATGATAGTAATAATAGGGTTATTATGAAGATTGAATAAGTTAATGCATAGAACTACTTAGAAGAGCTCCTGGCAGGTAGAAAGCACACTGTGTCAGCTAATATTAATATTTTCATCTTGCCTCTTTCTGCCTTTGCTCGAAAGTCTTAACTCAGACTGTGAGAGTTCGACTGTCAGCATCAAAGCTCCCTATTTACTTTCCCCCAAGGCTTTCTTCTGTTATTCATTCAACAAGTATTACTGAATACCTCCTATCGAGATGGTGTAAACACAGTACTCCCAAGGCCCAGGCTTCAAAAACTAACTCTGCTGGTGAGAGATATTTTGAATTAAAAATCCCACACAAACAGAAGCCCATTTGCTACAAACCAACTGTGAGGAGAAGCACAGGTGACCCGTGAGAGCCTCTCAGAGGCATGTCCCATGAGGACATGACAAAGAAAATGACAAAGAAGCCAAGACCTAGGGGATTAGGAGGCTTCAGCTAAGTAAAGGGGGTCAGAGGAGAGAGTCGACCAGGCAGAAGGAGCAGCCTGTGGAAAGCCCTGAGGAAGGAGGGACTGTCCAGTACATCAGTGGAAACGGAAGAGGACAGGGAGAGTAATGGGCTGAGGGGAGAGGCACAGGGTGAGGTGCAGAGGTAGGCAGGGCTACATCCCATGGGGTCTCTAGCTTTCAAACAGAGACACTCCTTGCAGTCTCCAGGTGAGCATGGCGACTGAGTCCCATCAGGAACATCTTTGTAGCCTCTCCAAGGTCTTCCTTCTTGCCAACCAAAAGGTAGCTCACATTCAATCACTAGTTCCTCAAAACTTTCCTTGCACTTGGCTCCCAAACAATCCTGAGATTCAGCAGGAAGGTTCTTTACACCTGCACTTTTTCAGGAAAGAAAGAGTATTTATTGAATTCCTTTTATGGGCCAAGGGGTGCCCTGAGCCTTTTACCCATCTTACCTCATTTACTGCCCAACAAGCTATGAGATAAGTACTATTACCTTCTTTTGAATAAATAAGAAAATAGAAACTCAGAGAGCATAAGTAACCTGACCAAAGTCACACCGCTATCAAATAGGAGAGTCAGGTCTCTGAGGGCAAAGTCATGATCATTTATTCCATATTGTTCAGACCATGGGGCAGGCATGGTCTTACACGTGGGCTTCTTAGAATCTCAGGAAACGGCGTCTCTGTGCAGTGGCATACAATTTCAGGCAGCAGAGAGCTGAAAATTACAATCTCTCTTCAACCCAGTGTAGAGTTCATTAAGCTGCAGGGAGCTCCTAATATCTTCAGCATCTCAAGGTAGCTCTATGCTCCATGGGTAAAGGAAGGAACTAATACCCCTAAAAAAAGTGAATGAAAGCCTTTGCTAACTATATACTGCAGATAAGCATCTTCCCCATTTGGCTGCAATTACCTTGGTCCCAAGTTACATCATTGCTAGTGAAATGATTAACAAAATAATGGTAATGATAGCGATGGTGAATTAAATGGAAATAAAAGGAGCTCAGTGTACTGTTCAATTTCCCACTTGGGGACCACTCCTAAGTTGTGTTCTTCAGCTTCCCACTGGGAATTTCTACATGTAAATAAATATGCCTGATTGAAATGGCAAACTTAGACCTCTGTATGTGGCTAACACTGAAATCTAAACTTGGGATTGCTGTCTCCCATCCAGAGAGAGCTCCCAAGGCTAATGTCAGTGAAGATGGATTTTCCCCCCTCAAAATGTTCTAATGCATTATGTAAATAGAGACAAACACCTTATAGGACTGACCTCTGCCACGGAATTTGACCTCCTCCTGCCCTAGCCAAACCAAGTGGAAAATTGGATTTAAAGGAAAAGAATCAGGACTTCATTGCAACCCAGATGCTGTGTGGCTGGGTTCTCGCCACCACAAATCAACCAAGCCCCACCAAGAGAAATTACCAACAGATGTGACAAGGAATGGGCATGACAGTTGGGGCCCAGCTCATGTCATTAGCAGGTTCCTATCTTGTCACAAGCCCTTTATTAGGGTTTTAGCCGTAATCATTAGCTTTTCAGATAGGACACCCTACAAGAAGAGTGAGATCCCTGGGTTGAAAATCCAGCTCTGCCTCTTATTAACTGTGTGAATTTGGACATGTTACTTAGAAAGCTTTCTGAGTACCAATTTCCTCAACTTTAAAATAAGGGTGTTAATAGTACCTATTTATGATGTGACTTTGAGAATTAAAAAGCAAATGAATGCATGTTGCGTGGTGCCTGACCCAGACTAATTGCTGAAGAAACGGGATCTATTCTTATCATTATTAGTTTCAAATTAAAGATTGATTCCATTTCAGGATGAATATGAATTGGGTTTTGTACAAAATTAAGCTGTTCTTTAAAAAATTACTTATCTGACACTTATTAGCAATATAAATTGGAGCATCTCCTACCTTCACTGGGTCATAGTTTCCTTGTTGGTGTAAATGAAATAGACAGAGCTAAAGCTATAAGACTCTTAGAGGAAAACGCTGGAGTAAATTTTCATGGCCTTGGATTAGGCAATGATTTCTTAGAAATGACAAAAATGCACAAGTGGTGAAAGAGATGACTTACAAGTTGGACTGTATCAGAATTGAAAACTATCGTGCCTCAAATGACATCATCAAAAAAGTGAAAAGAAAACCCACAGAATGGTAGAAAATATTTGCAAATCATACATATCAGATAAAAGACTTGAATCCAGAATATAAAGAACTCTTACAACTCAACAGCAGAAAGGCAAACAAACCAAATTAAAAATGGACAAAAGTTTTCAATAGACATTTCCCCAAAGAAGATAAACATATGGCCAATATGCACCTGAAAAGATGTTCCACATCATTATCCTTCAGGGACATACAAACCAAAACCATAATGAGATAGCACTTCACACCCACTAGAATGACTGTGATAGAAAAGACAGACAATGACAAGTATTGGTGAGAAGGTGGAGAAATTAGAACCCTCATATATTGCTTGTGTAAATGTGAAACAGGGCAATAACCACTTTTGGAAAACAGTCTGGCAGTTCCTCAGAGAATAAACATAGTTGCTATATGACCCGGCAGTCCCACTCCTGGTACCCATGAGAAATGAAAACATATGCTTCCACAAAAACTGTACATGAGTATTCATAGCAGCATTATTCATAATAGCCCCAAAGTAGACACAACCCAAATACCCACTGACTGATGATGAACCTTGAAAACATTAGCTAAGTGAAAGAAGCCAGTCACAAAAGACCACATTATTATTCCATTTTTATAAAATGTCCAGAATAGGCCAATCCATAGAGACAGGAAGTGGATTAGTAGTTGCCTAAGGCTGGGAGGGGGAGGGCTGGGGAAAAATGGGAAATGACTGCTCAAGGGTACAGTTTTTGGGGGATGGGGGTAGAAATGATTTAAAATTAGATTATGGTGATGGTTGGTCAACTCTGTAAATATACGAACAAATATTGAAATGTACACTTACAAAGTTAAATTATCTGGACAAGGTGATATATTTGATCTTGCCGAATTTAACATTTTATGGAATAGAAGCACATCTTGAAACGGAGCTTGGCGCTATAGAAAAAGAACGGCCCTGTTCACATTAGCGCACAATGAAGTGAGGAGTTGGGCGACTTAGTCTGTGTACAGTGACGAAGTCCCACCTCTCTACTGTAACATGCAGCTAATTCACAAGTTTCCTGCTGCATCTGAACGTTGGTGGTCAAGCACTTAATAACCACCCGTGTGTGATGGGGTACTTATCAGATGCCTGGTCCTGTTCTAAGCCCTTTCCATGGGTCTCATTTAGTCCTCCTAACAGCTTTATGAGGCTTCTCATGAGCAACTGAGGATGGGAGGGTTACAGAGATAAGAAGCTGAGGGGTCAGATGTAGATGCAGATGGTTGACTCCAAGGCCTGTGGTCATAACCTCTTCCTGTCCCGCCTAGCTTTCTCTCAGACTCTATACAATCTACCTGGGTGCAAGCAAAGCATGTGCTCCGTCAGCAGTGAGCAAATGACTGAGTTAAAAATAACCCTTCTGTCGTTTCTTGCTCTCGCTCTCAAAAGGAGGGGGTGTGATCTCTTCATTTTTTTAAAGCCCTGAATTCAGCTCTCCCTGATGCTCAGACAGGCACTGTGATTTGCTTGCAAGGCACCCAATCCCGGCTTCCCAGCTAGATGCGTGCCTCTTCTCCAAAGCAGGCTGACTGCTCCTTTTATTTTCTTTTTCCTTTTAAATGTCTATAATCCAGCAGCTTCCCAGCGGGCTCCCGGAGTTCCAATGGCTCTACACCTGGGAAGTTTGCTACAGAAGCCCTAAAAGAAGCCAGATTTCAAAGCGCCTGCTACTTGTGTTTCTCTTACCTCCAGTCATAATGCATTGTTTGCAACACAGTAATTGTTCCACAGCCAGTGATTCCTCCATCATAAACACAAGAAAATGACTCTGGGAATGTAGTGAGCAGTGGGAGACAACAAACTGTGTGGGCCCGGCTGTTACAGCAGGCTGTCCTGATGTCAGAGCCTGTGCTGCATGGGTGCTCGCCTTTCCAAAGTCCTCCTCTTCCTGCCCACACTGGAGGCCCAGCCTTAGGCTACCATCAAACTGGGCCCCGGCCAAAGCCCAATCCTCACAGAGGCTGCACAGAAAGACCTGAATGTCTGCTTCCGGCGAGCTTACAACTGAGAAAAACCTCAGGCCAGCTTTGGAGCTTGCTGTGGCTAGAAGCTCTGGTGCCCAGCCCTGGGCAAGAATTGCCAAGCTCCATACAGACACCTGGGCTGCCACCATGTGGGTGGTGGGTCAGGCAGGGCTGTGTCCCAGCACAGTGCACACAGAGCTGTGGGCTCCGGGGAGGCCCCGCTGCAGCTGTGTCCCAGGAGTGCACCCCAGTCGCCATGAGCACCAGCAGCTTCTTTGGAATGATGCTTCCTTTACAGATAACTAACTATCACTTGCATGAACGAATTGCCAAGGTCCGGGTCAATGTTTTGTTTTGTTTTTAAATCCGAAACCTAAAAACCAGAGTTATAGGATGATCTCACCTCGGGTGACAAAACAGCCCAGAACACTGATCCCTGTCCCCTCCACACACCATTCCCCTCCACTGAGAACCCCCAGGGGGTACTGAGCCCAACCTTGGGATTCCCTGTCTACACCCAGTTTATAGGTGGTCAAGAGAGAGTCCCAGGACCATGCATGGGCCACCTTCCTGCATGGCCTGATCCCCAGGGCCGGACTTTCTGCTCTAATGAATGTTCCTCTCTTCTTTAAATGGTGTAGGAGCCCGGAGAGGGGGAAGAGCCTGATGGGGCGCAAAGCCAGATCAAGGGGCAAATCAACTATCTCCAGTCCCTGCAAGGAGGGGCGACAAAGCACTGAATTAAATAGAGATGATTTTCTCTTCCAGGCTTCCGTGGAGGTAAAGGAACACAGACATACTCTGATAAAACCTCTTGGAGTGGGTGGCGGTGGAGAGACCTCCCAAACAGGTTTGCCTGAGTAACAACAGGTAAGTGCTACCTTCTTACCTGGGAAGGTTGGTCAGATTAATTGAGGGGGAAGGAAAGTCTGGGTCAGAGCTGCCTGGGCAAAGAAGGAGAGAACCCGAGCTCTGTTTTCAGTCTCAGCCTTTCCCCCTCACAGGGCGCTGTCTCCTCTCTAAAGGACTAAGGAATGTGTGATTCATTGAAGAGACATCTAACTGTCAGGCTCCTAGGATTCCCCCAGAGCTGGTTGGCTGTGGTGTGGCTTGTCAGTCCCTCCCTCCCTGTTTTTCAGGCCTCCGGTTCGGTTCTGCGTTTGCAGAGTGTGGGGCTGGACTGCATGGGTCTCGCAGGGCCCCGCCTGCTGGGTCAGGCTATGAGCCTGTGCTGTGCTTCACTCTGAAACCAGCCTGATAACAGTGCCTGAAGCTCTTCCTGTACATTTTCCTGATGGTTCTCTTGGGTTTCTTTATCCCTCTTAGTCTCTCTGATTCTGGCCTGAAAGAACTAGGCCCCAGTCTGATGATCAAAGCAACTGGTACAAGACAATTAGTTTCATTTTCTGTTTGCTCCACATCTGGATGACCAGTGGCCTTTCTAATTTAGCATCTCTGAGCACAGGGTTAAAAACTCACAGGTATCAGAGCCCTTAAATGCCCCAATCTGTCCAAAGGCTCCCTTTCCATAAAAAAAAATTAAAAAAAAATTATAATACCCCCTTTACTATCCTGAAATGAAACTCATAAATAATATAAGCTACCTGGATAGGCGATTTAAAAAAATTATTAGAATATCTTTTTTAGATTATATTATATAGGAGAAGTTAAAAAAGGTAATGTATTTGAAATAATATATACTTCAATATGGAAATGTTTGGATACAACCCAACTAGAGGCATAATGAAGTCAGAAGCCTATACCTACACGCAGGACCATGTATATGATTCAATGTACATGACTGTGAAAGTCACAAAAGCACATAGGTGCTGGAGTGCTGTGTTAGTGACTCGGATACCACGAACAGTGTCAATTTTCCAAAGTGAATTCCAAAAGAATCTAAACACCTCTTGATTAAAATAATAATAATAATAATAATAATAATAATAATAATAACAACCACCCAGTAAATTCCACTTCAAGTATATGCCCAGGAGACATGGAACCAGATGTCCACACAGAGACTTATAATGAAATAGTCACAGAAGCATTATTCATAATAGCCAAACATGGAAGCAATGAAAATGTCCATCAACTGGTGATGGATTTAAGAAGAAATGTGGTGCAGGGACATGAAAGACAGTTCGAGGAATATAATTAATAATGTTGTAAATATTTTGTAGGGTGTCAGGTGGTCACATGTCTTGCATCATGGAGGGGGTAGAGGCTTGATCACTGCACTGTACACCTGAAGCTGATGTTGTATAATAGTGTATGTCAACTATAAGTGAATATATATATATATATATATATATATATATATATGGTCATGGGACGTGGAGTATAGTGTGGGAGTGGAGTCAAGGGAATTGTAATAGATATGTATGATATTGGGGGGAAGTGGGGCTG
>NW_017731509.1:1464249-1469894 GCF_001890085.2 Hipposideros armiger | reverse complement strand
AAAAAAAAAAGAAAGAAAAGAAGAAGAAATGTGGTATACTGCAACGGAATACTATCCAGCAATAAAAATAAACAAACTAATGATCCATGGCACAATGTGGATGAACCTCAAAAAAGATTATGCTAAGTATAAAGAGAGAAGCAAAAAAATACTATATATTGCATGATTCAATTTATGTGAAATTTCTAGAAGAGACAAATCTGTAGAGAGAGTAAGCAGATAAGTGGTGGCCTGGGGCTGGGAGTGGGGATGACAGTTGTCTGCAAACAGACGCCAGGGTACTTTGTAGGGTGATAGAAATGTGAAACTGCATAGTGGTGATGGCCGCCCTACTTGGCAGATTTACTAAAATCAATGAATTCATTAAACACTTAAGTGATAATGCTTTAAAAAATGAGTGGATTTTGTAGTATGCAAATCACAAGTCGATACAACTATTTTTAAAAGATATACTTTACCCTTGATGTACCTCTTTATTATAAACCCATGTGGTTTATAGATTCACTAGCCAGTTACTCCAAACACAAGATTTAATACTGAGAAGGAGCACTGGAAGTTGAGGCCACTTGGAAAATCCAGAATGCATGGTTTGGGTTTTATTTGGAATCCAGTGACATTATTCACCAAAGCGGCCAGGTGTCCACATGCTGGGCAGCAGGTACAATGAAAAGACCATTTTCTAGCAAGGGTCACTTCTTCTTCCAGACACCCTTTCTTTCCTCCCACGCTCTGTGTCCTGGGTAGCAAGCACCCTGGATGATGAGCTCTGCTCTGAAGTCAGATTACTCCCAATTAGAATTACAACAGTTTTCCTCTCTGCTCTTCAACATGCTGGGCCGGCAACACCCTTGCTTCCTAGCAGGTTAAAGTGATCGCAAAGTATCTTTGAATCGTTCTCTTTCCCAGAGAATAAAAAGGCAAAAAGCAACCCGGACCAGATGGATCTAAATTGAACACACTTTTCTGGGCACTTAATTTCCCTTACACAGAGAGCAAAAGACATTTGGCGGCTTTCTGGGAATACTTCCCAAGCAATGCCTGGAGTTTCAACCATTCGACAGCCATTAACCATATTGAGCCTCACAGGGCTTAGCTCCCCACCCACCACCGAGGAACATGATCAGAAACTACCATTCACCCTGGGAAAATGTCCTGTAAGTAGCACCAACCAATCTTCTCCAATAAAAGCAGGCAGTAAGCAGGGCTGACAACCAGGCACAGCAGAGCCTCAATCCGAAGATTCAGAGGACAAGAAAGAGCCGAGAGAGCACCTCAGAAGCGTTTTCCATCTTCCCCAGTTGAGATGTCCATGCCTCTGCTGTCCTTTTTGCTAGTGACGCAATCCAATAGCAGTCCTGGGTCAAAGGCCCATCAACAGGAGGTGGCACTCTCAGACACTGTTTCTTCTTCACCTCTCATATCCAGTCAGCTGGCAGGTCAAGTCTACTCCATGATGGCTCTTTCATCAGTCCCAAGTTTTGCATCTCCACTGCCTATTTCCTAGTTCAACAAAGTGTGTTGGACCAATTGGGGCCTTGTTGACACTTAGCTCAGAGCACAAATCCTATCAATGCTTCTTACTAATTGTGCAAGTCACTTAACCCCACCAAGTCTTGGTTGCTTATCTGTTAAAGGGGGAAACCAATGTGTTATGCAGAGTGTTATTATAAAGATTAAACAAGAGGGACATTACAAGTTCCTGGGGCTGCGGCTGCCTACTAGGCACTCAATAAATATCTGTTGGACTGACGAAAGAGAAATGAATAGAGATTTCCACTTAAAAGGGATGGAATTTACATGTATGTTTACTTTTACTCCTTCCCCAAACCACATCAAAATGGTAATAAAGGGATAAACATAAGTGTGAATTGACCATGACACATAGAACAAAACCAGCATAACCTTGTTCTGTGTTATCTGTGCATGCAAAGGAAACAGAAGAGAAAGCTTCAATGTAATACCTCCGCATCAGTTATCACTTGCATAACAAACCACCCCAAAACTTAATTGCTTAGGACAAAAATCACTTTATTTGCTCACAGTTGTGTGAGTCAGTGATTTAGGCTGGGCTCAGGTGGGTGGGTCTTCTGCTGGTATTAACCGAACTCACTCATTTGCTGTCAGCAGGTAGCTGGTATGACGGAGGGCTGGGCTCTGCTGGGCTGGTTTGGCTTCTCCTCCATGTGGTCTCTCACCATCCAGGAGGCTTGTCATTGCTTCTTCACCTGGTGGTCTCAGGGTTCTTAGCAGCCAGAGAATAAAACCCATGCATGAGCCTCTGCTTGCCTCACATTAGCAAGTCACAGATCCAGTGGCCAAGCTCAGCTTCAATGTGGGCGAGAACTGAACAAGGTCATGGAAACCTTGCTTCACTGGGGAACATAACTCCAACCACCTATCACCACTCTGAGGCACATTTACCATCTTTCCCAGTTCAGATGATCATGTCTCTGTTGTCTCTTGTAGAGATGCTATGCAGTGGTGCTGACAGGTCAACAGTGCAGTCAAATACATAAAAGCAGGTGGGCAAGTGAGACCGACTTAGTGGACCAGAGAAGATGGAAGCCAGATCTGGAGTGGGGGGCACCAAAAAGGAAACTGGTTTAGGCTATAATTCCCTAGAGATTCAGAAATCGAAGGCACCAAGTACATCTGAAATTTAGAGCATAGTAGGCTAAAAACAGAAGAATGAGATAAAAGTCTGTGTAAGAGGCACTATCTTGACCATCTGTATCATTGCTCCTGCCCCACCCAATGAAATGAATGGCTTTCCATATCCCCAGAGTTGAGGTGTACTCTGTGGAGAGGCAAAACCAGACGGATTCTGATCCAGGGGCACCAGGCGTTGCTGAAGGTGGGGGTACCATACTGAAAACTGGGGGATTACACAATTGACAGTTAAAGAACAATAACGGGAAAATAGATGATTTCACTACTAATAATAGTTCCAGAGAAACAGAGGACAGAGGAAAAAAAGAAGTGCAGTTGTCAGAGACTTCAATAAATTTCAATAAAATTTCCCAAAACTTAAATAAATGAGTTTCCAGATTGAAAAGACCCACCAAGTATTTTGCAGAGTGCATTTTAAAAGAAAACACAGAACTAAGGCAAATCATTGTGAAAGGTCAGGATAGCAGGGATAAAGATAAAATCCTAAAAACCTGCACAGAGAAAAGATCAAACAAACAACAGGTGACATAAAAGATTCAGAAACCCATATCGCATCAGACTTAGTGGCCACAGTAGATGCTAGAAGATAATGGAGCTGTGCCTTCAAAATAATAAGGGGGATGATTTTCATAGTAGAATGTCATGCTTGGCCAAATTATAATTGTTGATGGAAGGCTAAGGATAATTTTGACATTAAAGATCTGAAGAAATTTACTTTACATGCATTCGAAATTACAAGCAATGAGGAAGACATAGAAACCACAAAACAGGTTGTGCCGGTTAGTAGCTTATTGTCTGGCAACTGCAAACCCACACTTCTGTCCTCTGCTGTGTGATGCTGAGGCCAAGATGGAAAATCCCTTTCACCTTGGCCAGCAGGCTCCCTGTTAAGCTCTGCTGATGGGAAGGGGGTTTGCTAGAGGGAGGCTGGAGGGCTGGAGAAGGAAGTAGGTACTTTGTTCCTTCCTGTTTGCTTTCTGTCTTGCAGTTCCTGAGAGCATCGCACTGGCAAGTCTTCACACTGGCAGAAACAGTGCTTTCCTTTAGCAACAGTTGAATCTGTTTGCAATTTTCCTGACACTTGGACAATCAACTTTACTGTGTCCCCTCAGATACCAGCACCAGCCAAGCCACTCCCTTTAACCTACAGGTACACAGTTAAAGTAACTGGCATGGTTTCTGAAGTCTGACTGACATGCAGGGGATCCAATACGGCCAAAAACAAACTCCCAGGATGACAGCGAAAGGAGATCCCAGAACAATGGCTGGTGAGTGGTTTGAATTGATAGCGTCAGTTGCTGACCTACCTTCCTATATCCATGTTCTTTGCTGAGCGACTTTTCAGATTCTTCCATCAAGACTGGAGCCTATTTCTGTTCCCTTGGTTTCTGGGCTGACCTTGTGATTTGTTTGGCCTGTAAAGTGTGATGGAAGTCACGGTGAGCCAGTTCCAATTCTAGCCTCAAGAGACCTTGGATATTTCCTTTCTCTCTCTTGGATCCTTATCTCTACCATGAAGTCTGGGCTAGCCTGCTGGAGGAGAAGAGACGTGAGGCCTGCCGTCCAATAGCCAGCTGCCCTCCCCTAACAGGCAGAGCTACAGTTAACTGCAAATGCCTGAGGGAGTCAAGCTGAGATCTGGAGGAACACGCAGCAGAGCTCAGCCCCCAATGCCAACGTGCTCAGTTGCGAGCTAAAGAAATGATTGCTGTTTTCAATCACTAAATTTTAGGGTGATTTATTATGCAGAAATAGCTAATTGATACACAGGAGTAAAGAACAACCAGCCCACATTGGAGAAGGAGGATTGATGGATGTATTCAAGAAAAAAAGTGATAGCACTAGATAAGCTAATATGTTTGAATATATTGAAAGGATATTTACATTCCTAGTGGAGAGTTAAAATAATGATTTACTTTTAGATTAACAGAAGGCTAAGCAATCTATTACAGAAAATGTTGTACAAGAAAAATGTAGTCATAATGTTCTGCATGTCTCCTTTATGAGTGATGGTCACAGAGCCATAATAAAGCAAACACTAAATATTGTTTTAACCTAAAGTTACAGTATAATGACATTGGGAGGCTCAGAGGAGGGGGTTCTATGTACATGTGTGATGGAAACGGAAGAGGTGAAAACAGGGTAGAAACCTAAATCCTATCTTTTATAGTTAGAAGTCCAGAAATAGCAGAATAATCATGTTACTTGGAAGCATGGAGATAAATACCAGAAGAAATAGCTAAAAGATTTTGTAGATGCCTCTATGGACCAGCAATGTTAGAGAGGTGAAGTGGGGCAAAGGATGGCAGCGTCTTATAGTAAGCCTGTGGAGCTACATGATGTAACCTATGTATATGTATAAAAGAAATGAAATTTGAATTTACAAAAATGAGTGGACTTTATGGATTTCATTCTGCCATAACTGCCAACTCACTATAGTAAACTTGAATCCCAAGAATTGGCTTCAGCATTTGTCATTTCTTGGTGCTGTTCCTAGTAGTGGAAATGCAGACACTATTCCTCAGTAGTTCTCATCATGCCCCTCAGGCCCCCCATCCCAAATCCAATCATCATCTTTGATTCTACCTCCTAAATATGGTGGCCCACCTCTCTCCATCACCCTACCTCTGCAGGAGCTCAGGACACCATCTCTCACCTGGACCACTGCAGCATCTTCCCAACTAGTTTCCCTGACTCTGGTCTTTCTTGTTCCCCTCAAATATTCTTTACAGAGCTGCCAGAACACTCTTTCTAAACAAGTCATCTCAGGTCATGGCCTGTCTAAAATCCTTCATTGGCTCCCCTTTGTCTTTAGGACAAAGTGTCACGTTAGGACAGCATGCATGGCCCTTCCTGCTTCATCGCTTGCCATCAGTCAAGCTTGTCTTCAGCTATACTGAGCTGCTTCCCACCCTCATTTTTGTCATGCTCTGGTTTTCTGCCAAGTCTTTGCACATGCTATTTTCTTTTTTTTT
>NW_017731509.1:1461868-1463169 GCF_001890085.2 Hipposideros armiger | reverse complement strand
TCACACAGGTAGAGCGCAATGATAATACCAACATGGGCCAGTGAAGCGACGTCCTCCACAACTAGACTGAAGAACAAAAGGGCAGCAACTTGTCTGTTCCCTTTCCCCAACTCCCCAATGCTGTTCCCTTCCCCCAATTCCCCAATAAAAATCTTAAAAAAAAAAAAAGAAAAGGAACCTCCTCTTTGATTATGCAACTGTTAACTGGGCATTACCAGAAGCTAAAAGTGTTTATGTTCCATACAGTGCCTTTCCCAGGCTAAATCCTGCTCATCCTCAGGATTCAGCAAAGTCACACCTGTAACACGTGTACCAGCTTAAAAACCCTGTCCCCAACCCTATGTACCTAGAACTTCTTTAATTACAGAATAATGGCTAAAAGCACCAGCTCTGAGGCCAAACTGCCTAGATTCATAGCCCAGCTCTACCACCTATGAGTTAGTAATCTTGGGCAACTTATTTATCCTCTCTGTGCCTTTGTTTCTTCAATTATTATTTATTAATAATATTACTTACCATATCTAATTGTCACAGGGATTAAATGACTTAATGCATGTAATGTACTTTATAATTGATTCTTGATAATCATTCAATTGTTTGCTATTATTAATTAATGTAAGTTTCATTATACCCTGTCACAATAGCCTAATAGTGCTCTTCCTTGATAGATCATAAAGTTATTGAAGGCAGAGACTGCATCTGTCTAGTTTATTGCTACATCTTTACGGATACCTGGCCTAGAGATACTGCCAGTAAATGTTTATTGAATAAATAAGCATATATCACATAATGTGAATGGTATATGAAAAGTAAACCAAGTCAAACATTAACCCAATTGGAGAAGTTTTTTCACATGAAGCCAGTGAAGGGAGTTAAAAATAAGCACCTCTAGAAGGCTACTGCAGGAAGAATTTCCATCGTTGGCTCAAAGGACAAAACATCCATGTGATTATAAGGCCCCTGCCTAGTGAGCTTCACTCATTCAAGAAAAAAAATCACTAGATCAGCCAAAAGATATTCAACTGGCAGTGTTGGGCCAATTGTCCATAAGCCTTTTTGCCTTGTCCAAATCTGGCCTTCTAAGGAGTGAGTCTGTAATCAAAGACAGGTTGTGGGAAATAGCACTTAATCAAAGCTAACCGATTCCAGATAACTACCCCTCCTCCCCACCATCTTTCTTGTTTCATTTCGATTTACCACTCACACTGTTATTAGGGCAACTCACACTTTCAGGGCCTTCAACTCACCCGCATCCTTTACTTGGGCTGGAACCTCATGACAAAGTTACTATTTGTAGTAGT
>NW_017731509.1:1441491-1451873 GCF_001890085.2 Hipposideros armiger | reverse complement strand
AAATGCCCACTGTTTGTCAATCCAAGTAGAAATAAAGAGACTTTTTGAAAAATCAAATTCTTCTGTCTTTGAAGTGTTCAATTTAGAACAGCACTGTCTGGTAGAATTTTCTGCAATGATGGAAACATACTCTTCATTGTCCAATGCAAGTAGCTATTGGGCATGAAAGATGTAGTTAGTATGACTGAAGAATGGAATTTTACATTTCATTTTAATTAATTTAAGTGTAAGGAGCCACATGTAGCTAGTGGCTTCTTAAAAAAAAAAGACACATTTGGAAGTAATTTTAATGCTCCAGGTGATAGAGAAGCATAGAGAATGGAGATATTAACTTTGTTCATAAAAAGCCTTTGAGTGGTGATACATTTCCAGCAATAAGTTTAAAAGTGTAGTTAGGAATTAACTCTGGAGGAAAGAGCATTTTAGGCAAAGGATACTGTAGATGCAAAGGCATCGAGTCATTAATGGACCTGATTTTTAAGAAACTAAAAACAAAGACACCAGGCAAAGTTCATATCTTATCAAAAAGGATGAGGAGAATACAATTCGGCCAACAAATCCAGTAATATTAATATCTAGAGAAAGAACTCATTTTGTTACATCTCTAGCGGAATAGTGTCACATGTTCAGTAGTAGTAATACTGGTACTATTTTAGGGGACTAGTTAGTAACTTTCTAACCCACTATCTCAAGGTAGGAGGAGCTCTTACTCTGTGCCAAACACTGTGCTGGAAGCTTTCATACATTTTATCTCATGTAATCACCGCAGAAGCCCCATTTTACTGAAAAGGAAAGCAAGGCTCAGAAGTTAAGTAACTGCCCAAGAACACATTGGTAGGAAGTGGCTGAACTTGAATTTCAAATTTTGAACTCATGTCTAATTTTAAAGCCGTATTTTTACTATTTCATGTTAACCCCACCCAGGAAGATGTTTCGACTGAAAATAGAAATGCTGTGAAATACAATGCAGACCCTAAGAGATTATGTTAAAAGATTTCATGGACCATTTCTAAGCTCTAATGATGACATCCCAGGAGACAGCTACTATCTTGATTAATTAACTCTGGGTTGTCTGTCAAAGACTGGGCTGGCCATTGTTTGATGTGGTCTCATCTTACAATGAATGCTGCAGGTTACTAGAACAAACAGTGCCAAATTTGGTGCCAATCCATAGCCTCATAGACCCAATTTACAAGGGTACCACCCTGTGACAAAATCATAAGGTCCTAAAACTTATCTATGCTGCCTGGCAGTTCCTACTAGTGTAAAGGGTCTTGCATTTTCAAGGTCACACTTGCTGGACCATTGTCTTCATCATTGTGTCTTCTGAACCTTGTTCAGGTTAGACTCAATAGCATTGGTTAACTCCATCAACTACTTATACAGTGAGGCTTCCCAACATCTGTTCCGCTCTACTTGTGAGAATTCCTGCTAGGTTTATATGACGTTGAACTCAATTTCTTTTCCTTTTTTTTTTTTTACCTCACTAAATAGGACAGCAACAGAATGCCAGGGGAAAAAGGAACATTCAAGAGAAAGAAGAGAGAGTCTTCTTTATAAACACTGTAGATGTAAAATATCAATTTTCTTATATCCCATGTATTAGAAATCTCTTATTCCCAATAATGAATATATTTGAGACCTGACCTCTCTTTGAAGACTGGTATCTCTGATTTGGGGGTTTGGGAAATTTGGGCAGATGGATAAACCCAGACGAATTAAACTGGAAGGAGATTACTAAGTAGCTATACCTAACATTTGCAACTAGTAAAGCAGGGCTACCCAAAGAATGTTAAGAAAAAAATAAAAAGAAAAGAAGTGAATGTGTTGTTTACCAGAAAAGCATTGATGTTGTCACTATGGAAAAATTAGAAATCAGAAATTTTCAGTTTGGTGTAATTTTAGTTTATAGTTTAATGTAGGTAATAAAGACGGGAGTTGGAGGAACAGGATATCATCACATTACCAAGACTTTGTCCTCAAAAGGTCCTGATTAGGCCCTGGCTCCACTCCAACAGAGCCGGGAGACAGAAGCATCAGGACTTCAGAAAGGAGGGCCAGGCAACTATCGGTAGCTCAGATCCTTAATTAACTGAATTCTTTTTTCTGAGCTGTACTCTGTAGAGAAAGACAGCAAAATAGATGTAGGCTGAATATTTCCTAATGAAACGACCCTGTTTGGTGAATATCCTCATTAATTATAGTAGGTTCTAGTGATGGAGTTTTTTTTTTCAATTTATATTTTTACATTAATTTACAAATTGGACAATTACAACTATTTTTTAAAGTACAGTCTTTTCTCTGTCTTTTCTTTTTTTGGTGTACCTCATCCCTTCCCTCTCTTCTTTACTCACATCAATGCTCATACTGCCCACCAGTAATCCTAGGTGCTAATTAATGTGTGTGTTGTGTGCGTCCACATTTTACTGGGTCTCTCTCTCTCTCTCTCTCTCTCTCTCTCTCTCTCTCTCTNGCATACAGGTTTATTCTGGTGAGTGTGCAGTTTTAGTCCCTCATGTCTGCTGACAGGTAAGACGGGAAAATATTCCCTGTCTTCAGAAAGCTCCTACCATCGATCCTTGTGATAATTCACTTTCTTATCTCTTTCCCTTCACCTTGAGCAATTATGGCACCTTTCTTTGCAGAAGCTCAGTAATTGGAAAACTGGTTTATGAATCTGGCAACTTTTTCTTTCCTAAAGATTTTTTTTTCATTCTATCACCCATAGAGCTAAGACAAATGGGGGAAGTATGCATTTTAGCAAGACCTAAGAGGATGAAAATTGAATTTACTTAATAGTCCTGCTTACTTCTTTACAGGAAGAACTTGAAGAAGGCATAGGAATTTGATCCTTTGGATAACCCAGGGCTGGAGCCACAGGAGGAATTTTCCTTTAAAAAAAATTTATATATGTATATATGTATGTATATATATATATATATATATACACACACATATATATATATATATATATATATATTTGACCTCTGGATAAATCAGACTTTACACTATCTTTTTGGGAGGATGTCAGCTCCAGAGATCACTCTGTAACAGAGAAATAACAGCAATAATATCAGCGACAACTCACATTTATCAAGGAATATGCTAAGCACTTTATATATCATTACTCTATTCACTCTCAACACATCCTTGAGATAAGTTCTGCTATTACCTCATTTTCCAAAAAAGGAAACTATAGCTTAGAAAGGTTAAAAATAATTTGCTTGAGGTCATGGAGCTAATAAGTGGAGGAGCTAAGACCCCACACTATGAGTAGATCTGAATTTCTTCTTTCCATTTTCTCCGTTTTGGAAAGCAAATGTCTATAACCACCTGTCCCACCATTGCACATGTATTTTGAAGCAGATAACTTGTTTTACAATTTCACAGGTTTCTAGGTGGAGAGGAATTTTGCCCTAGGATAGATCATACAGAGGCGCACCCATACTTGATTTAGATTATTTAAATGATGACATTTGGGACTTTTGAGCTGATGATATTTAAATAAGATGAGATTTTAGACTTGAGTTAATGTTATAATGGGTTGAAATTTTGGGAAATGTTGGGATGGGGTGAATGTATTTTGCATGTGGAAGAGATGTCAATCTTTGGGGGCCAAAGGGCAGATAACAATAAGCTAAAAAATGTTCCTTCCAAAAAAGATATCCATGTTGTAATCCCTGGAACCTATAAATGTTATCTAATATGGAAAAAAAAAGTCTTTACAGATGTGATTAAGAATTTTGAGATGGTGAGATTATTTTGGATTATCCAGGGGGGACCTAAGTGTAATCGTGTATCCTTACAAGAGAGTCTTAGAATGAGGTTTTTCACACACAGAGAAGGTGATGTGAAGACAGAAGCAGAGGTTGGAGTGATGCGGCCACAAGCCAAGGAACCCTGGCAGCCATCCAAAGCTAGAATAGACAAGGAAAGCGTTCTCCCCTAGAGCCTCTAGAGGAAGTACATCCCTGCAAACACCTTGGTTTTAGCCAGTGATACTGATTTTGGTATTGCAGAACTATGACAGAGTAAACTTCTGTTGTTTTAAACCATCAAGTTTATTGGTAATTTGTTACAGCAGCACCCCACTTCTAGGTTCCAGAATCTAGGTCTCTGTGGCTGCTGGAGTTTATTGGGGTTTTTGGGAGTGATTGGGAGAATTAAATGACTTAATTCATATAAAGCCTTTAGAACAGTGCTTTAAAAAAGTATTTTTCCTTTGTTTTTGTATTATTGTTATGGGCACTGGAATATTTTCAGGGAAAAAAATCTTGCAGGGGTCCTTCAACAAGAGCCCATGGATATTCTGGGGGAATTTGTGTGTAAAATTTGGTGTGAGTGTGAAAATGTGTACTTGTGTATTAGTTTGCCAGGACTACCATACCAAAGTACCACAGGCTGGGTAGGTGAAACAACAGAAATTTATTTTCTCACAGTTCTGGAGGCTAGAAGTTCAAGATCAAGGTATCAGCAGCATTGGTCTCCTCAGAGGGCAGTCAAGAAAAATGGCTCATTGGTCTTCCAGTCAATCAGGGGGGCAGAGAATCTCTTAGTTGGTTGCATAGGCACTGCCTCCATTTGATAAAAAACTCTTGCACTGACCTGGGGCGGGTTCTGTTTGATGTTGTATGAAACATCCAGTATGTTGATTAGGGTAAAGCCTAAGCTGCTGTAACAAAGAGACCCCCAAGGACAGAGGCTTAAACTAGATAAGGATTTATTTCTCCTTTATGTCACAATTTAGAGAGAAGAGGTGCCAGGCTGGTAGGCAGCCCTGCCATTTATAATCTGTGGCTTTTACTTGCAGATCCAAAGTGGTGGCTGCAACTGTCATCATCTCTCAGTCATCAGGAAAGAGGAAAGCCATTTGCTCAGCAGGAAGGGAGAGCTTATGCTCAAGCTTTTTAAGACAAGAACCCGAGGGCACACAGCATTTGCTTGTATCCCGTTGGTCAGTACTTAGGGACCAAGGGCTCACCACGCTGTGAAGAAGGCTTGGATATGTCATCTTTAACTAGATTGCCAGTGATTAGCTAAACTCAATTATTATGGAAGAAGAGAACAAATAGTAGGGGAAGACAGCTAGCAGATTGCCACGGCCAGCTCATGGGATCTTTTTCTCATTCTTAGCCTATCAATGGCCCCTATCCTTAGGTAAGTGACCTTTTTGATTATGTTCCTCTTCAAGAAATACCCTTCTCCTGCAACACACACACACCTGCATGGTTCAGAACAGACCTGTGGGCCCCATGTCCATGAACTGGGTTAGTAGAGATCAAGTTTTTATGACTGCGTGGTAGTTTACACTGTACCCAGCTCTCTCTCTCTCTCCATTCTATTATCTTATTGGAGCTTCACCTCAGCTTGGAGAGTCAGCACAGCAAGATTTATTTTCTCCATTTTACAACTGTAGAAACTGAGTCTCCAAGAAGCTAGTCAGTTGTCCAAGGTCGCACAATTTTATACTCGTAAGTAGTAGACTCAGGGCACTGATACCTAATTTAGGGCTATTTCCATCTACAGTCACAGGGAAAAAAGATGAAATTGGAACTCAGTTCAATTGCAACAAATTTGTTCATTCTTGTTAGCGATTCTCGGGAAATGGTGATTGAAAGTAGTTGAAAAACAGGAGAGAAAGTTTCCCTTTCTGAGGCTTCTTTGCACGTCCTGGTTTGTCTCTTTTGACCTCTCAGAAATCCAGAAGCACCTGTTCTCTTCTGGCAATGCATGTCTCTACTGTTGGGACCTGCCCCAGAATGGCCTATGCTATAAAACTGTCTCCATTCCTTTTTTCAGTAACTGGGCTTTTCGTTTATGGATACGCATGTCTCAGCTAGGTGTAAGGGGGAAAGCAATATAAAGTTTACACGAGGACATAAATGTGTAGTTTCTTATTCTAGGAGTATATTAAATTTTAAAAAACTTGGTTATGATACTAAATGAATTTTGAATTGGTAGAATTTCAAGGGTGGTGGGTGGCAGAGTAAAAATCTTTGTGTTTGGGAGATCCTTTTGGCATAAGGGACTGCTCTGATGGCTGTGATGCCAGCATCTTTGCCCGGTAGGAGAGTCTGCCTTAAAATAAGGTTAAGGGATCATACTAGCAAGCAATCATTAATTAAGCACCTACTATGGGTCAAGCCTTCCTCCTGAGCATATTACCTGCATGAGCCAATTCGAGCCTCTAACGATGCTGTCAGTAAGGGGTGATGGTCCTCTTTTTATTTTATTATTTCTTATTTTTATTGAAGTATAATTGATAGATAACATTATGTTAGTTTCAAGTGTATGACAATGATTCAGTATTTGCTTATATTGTGAAATGATCAGTGCAATGAATCTACTTAACTTCCATCACCATACATAGTTACAATTTTTTTTCTTATGATAAGGACTTTTAAGATCTCTTTTAGAAACTTTCAAATACGCAATACGATATTATTCACTATACCCACCATGGTGTACATTACATCCCATGACTTGTTTATTTTACAACAGGAAGTGTATACCTTTTGACCCTTTTCACCCATTTTGCATAATGACCTCAAAGTCCACCCATGGTGTCAAAGGTGTCAAAGATGGCAAGATTTCATTCATTTTTATGGCTGAATAATATTCCATTATATATAATGGAAATAAATATATATGTATAAATTTATTCATTCATCCATTGATGGACACTGAGGCTGTTGCCATATCTTGGCTATTGTAAATAATGCTGCAATGAGCATGGAGGTGCACATACCTTTTCGTGTTACTGTTTTTGTTTTCTTCGGAAAAATACCCAAAGTGGAATTTCTAGATCATATGGTAGTTCTATTTTTAATTTTTGAGGACCCTCCATACTGTCTTCTGTAGTGGCTGCACCAATTTACATTCCCTCCAACAGTGCATGAGGGTTCCCTTTTCTCCACATCCTCACCAACACTTGTTATTTATATATTTTTTTACATAATAGCCATTCTACCAGATATGAGGTGATATCTCATTGTGGTTTTGATTTGCATTTCCCTGATGATTAATGACATTGAGTGTCTTTTCATGTACCCGTTAGCCAACTGTATATCTTCCTTAGAAAAATGTTTATTCAGATTCCTCCCGGTTTTTAAATTGGTGACTGTTCTGTTTTCTTGCTATTGAATTGTATGGGTTCTTGGTATATTTTGGATATTAACCCTTTATCAGATGTATGATTTGTAAATATTTTCTCCCATTCAGTAGGTTGCTTTTTTATTTTGTTGATTATTTCCTTTTCTGTACAGAAGCTTTTTATTTTTATGTAGTCAAACTTGTTTGTTTTTGCTTTTGTTGCTGGTGGTTTTGTTGTCAGATTCAAAAAGTGACTGCCAAGACTGATGTCAAGGAGTTTAGCACCTACATTTTCTTTTAGGAGTTTTATGGTTTCACTATCTTATGTTCAATACTTTAATCCATTTTGAGATAATTTTTGTGTATGGTGTATGATAGTGGTCCAATTTGATTCTTTTGCATGTGGCTTCCCAGCACTGTTTATTGAAGAGACTGTCCTTTCCCCATTGTATATTCTTGGCTCCTTTGTCATAAATTAATTGACCATATGTGCATGGGTATATTTCTGGGCTCTCTATTCTGTCCCATTGACCTATGTGTCTGTTTTTAGGCCAGTACCATACTTTGTTGATTATTATAGCTTTGTAATATAGTTTGAAGTCAACAAGCATGATGCCCCCATCTTTATTCTTCTTTCTCAAGATTGCTTTGACTATTTTTTTGTGGTTCCATACAAATTTTCAGATTGTTTGTTATATTTCTGTGAAAAATGCTGTTGGAATTTAATAGGCATTGCATTGAATCTGTAGATTGCTTTGGGTGGCACTGATATTTTAACAATATTAATTCTTCCAATCCATGAGTACAGAATATCTTTCCATTTACTTGTATTCAGTTTCTTTCATCAAATTTATTCCTAGGTGTTTTAATCTTTTTGATGCAATTGTAAATGGGATTGTTTTTTTAATTTCTCTTTCTGATAGTTTGTTATTAGTGTATAGGAATGCAACCAATTTGGGGATATTGGTTTTTAATCCTGAAACTTCCTTGAATTCATTTATTAGTTCTAACAGTGTTTTTTTTTGATAGAGTCTTTAACGTTTTCTGTATATGTTATGTCATCTGCAAATAGTGACAGTTTTACCTCATTTTATAGATGATAATAATAACAGCTGCCATTTTGTCTAGCGTTTTCTACATGTAAGTTAAGATATGAGGTTTGTGAGATTAAATATATTTACCAAGGTAATATAGGTAATTATAAGAACTGGAATTTAAACCTTGAGCCCTAAGACTCCAAAGTTGGTACTCTTTTTAACATAGTTTCCTCTAAATTCTATCAATAAAACTTTTTCTCTGGGCAGAGGCACTACTGGGGATTTCATATATCCACCTTCCATTCCATTTTTAACCAAGATCCATTTAGTACAAAGAATTTAAAAACATATTGACTAATATATTTTATATATACCTATAATATATACATATTCCTATATAGCAATATGTTCACTATATGCGGAAGTGTTTAGTAAATATTGTTAAGTAAAAAATGAAGGTATAAAATATATAGATGGTATGATCACAGTTTAGAAGGAAAAATGCATAAATAGATATAATATGGAAGAATATTTACTAAAACGTTCAGTGGTTATAATCCTATATTAGGATTAGAGTTAGAAAGTGAATCTTTATTATTATTATCATCATTATTATTATTATCATTATTATTTCTGTTCATCATTCCTCCTACACTGATTCTAATAACTGTAATTTACTACCCTGCCCTGTCTTTGGGAAATTGCTTCCCCATCTCCATGTGGTTTTGGTGGGGCTTCCATTCATAGCATGCTGCCCCACCATGCCTAAGTGATGAACACGTGGCCGAGCCTGGACTCATCAAGGTATCCAGTGGCTGGTCTAAAAAAGTAGGGAACAATCTCAGTTGAGCATAGCAGCTGCTGTCAGTGCCCCACCCTGCATTGCTTTGTCCCTTCTCTGAGTTTATTAGCAGTTGTGTTGGACAATTTCTGTCACACTGACAGCTTCCCACCCCAAGCACCCATGTCTCTCTATTTCTCTACCAGAGACCTTTTTCCAGCACTGTGGAAACTTGCTCAGCCCAATTGCAGAGCTCCCACCAAATCCAGAGCTGGGGATTAATACCCTCAGGAACAATCTTCAGCCAATAAGGATGGGAATCTGTAAACAAGTTGCCTCCTAGCTTCCCTGTCCCCCGTGGGAGAATTCTGACATGTGTTCCACCTGGTGTCTCAGAGGGGCCCCAGCGGCCTGAACCCCAATTGCCCATAGAGGCAACTCACTTGCTAACAGTCTCCTTGTTGACTCTTCTCCTGTCCCTATCTCACTTTCCTTGCTCCCTCAGCTGGGATACCCTCCCACGTATCGAAGGCCTTGTCTTAGGGTCTGGCCTATTAGAGTTCTTTCCCAAAACTTGCCAAGCTGAAGTAGAGATGTAGCTCTTTCCCCTGGGATAACTATGAGCATAGGAACCCAGAACTATGGGTGGTATGGCTTCTACGATATGAGAACCTGAAAACATACAACAAATGGACCAACAGGGTCCAAGGCTCAGAAAGAGGACCCTGATGCTGTGGGCAGCCTGGGGTCCAGCCCACCTTGAGGTTAGCTTCATTTTGACCTTGACCTCGCCATTACTTGATACCTTGAGCTTTTGCTAGTTTTGAGTTGGGTTTCTGTCAGTTGTAATTGAAAGAGTCCTGGTGGCATAGCATTCCTTATTTTTGCTTATACACAAAATATTTTAATGCAAAATATTACAGAATGCTGTTGTAAAGGAAATAAAACCTACTGGAAATGTCTTTGGCAGTGTCACCTTGAATAGCCTATGTGGGGCACAGTCCACTTTTTTCTCTTAATATCAGTGAAACCAGGCCATCATGAAACAATGGAACCATTGAACCATGAGTAATCACAGGCAATCACGCTCTCCAAATGCTCCCACAGTGGTGAATGACAGAGGGTCTTTCCTTTGTCAGCTCCACCAATCACCCAGACTCTTAGAATTGTTTGAATGTAGCTTCTCATTTGGCCCCAAAGCTGTGCCCAAGTTAATGACTTGGAAAAACATGTCATCATCCATATAATCTGCAGAAACCAGAGAGAGCCCTGAATCAGGCATTTCCACTGCAGAGGAATCGTTCACATTTTGACAATGTTTGCATTATTTCTCACAACTGTTTAATTAAATCTTGTGTAAACAGATGGGCTTATTTGCTTGGTTCTAATAGTTGCAAAATTTGGATATTGTGCATACTGACAATTATAAATATTTGTATTTACCAAGTAATATTCTTTCCATTTAAAAAATT
>NW_017731509.1:1430195-1437957 GCF_001890085.2 Hipposideros armiger | reverse complement strand
CACACACACACACACACACACACACACACTCAATGTGAGCATATTATACTTCAATGCATCTGGTTTTTCTTAATACCTCATGAAAATCTATCCAAGACAACTATGTGGCTCTAAATTATTCTTGTTAACAGCTGCAAATCATTCCATGCTTTGGCTATACTACTGCTCTAACGTGGATATTTTTCCCCCTAGGCTTTCATTTATCAACTATACCATAATAAACATCCTTACATTGTGCTACTGTTCCTTTGAAATAGGCTCCTAAGAGCGGGATTGCTGGATCAAAGGAGAGTGCAGTTCGTTTTATTCTCTCTACTTTTTAAAGAACAGTTGCTGCTAGGCTTTGTTCCTAATTTGCAAGCGACCTTGAGTACGCACTTTTCCTCTCTGGACCTCTGTTTTCTCACCCTTCAAGCAGGCATGTGGGACTATGAATGACCTTGCTTGTCCTTTACAGCGTGCTCTAAACTTCTCTGCTTCTGCGCCTGCGCCCACTGCCCTGTGTTTTGCTGCAGTGAAATGAGAATCATCACTACTGCTGACTCAGAAACAAGCGTCCTGCCTGTCTGAGTCTCAGAATGTTGGACCTACATTTTGCACACAGACTGGTTACTTAGCTGAACCACCAATTTCCAAGTCTGAACTCTACTGGAATGCTATGGTGAGGGAAGCTTGCCTTGATTAGTTTGTGTCTCCCTGACACCACCGTCCAGATGAGAACTAGACAATGCAGCTGATGACAAAGTTCTAAGCTTCTGTTGCGTATGTTGAGATTTACCTTCATCTACACAAAAAGTGCCTCAAAACACATGCATAGCAGCTTTTTCAGGATGTGTTTGAGCACTTTTTCAGGATGCTCCCAATTTTTTTTTTAATGATGATACTTGATTATTGCGCGCCCAAACCACTGAATCAGGAGGGGAAATGTTGCATAATGAGTATCTACTTTGTAAAGCTTTCTATTCTGTGCATGTTTACCCATATTAAACCTTCTGGACCAGGAAGAAAGAGCTGTTTTATTAGCTAAATCTGAGGGACTTCAAAAAGATGATTCTCCCAAACTGAATAATAACAGTCGCTTATGGGCCATAGCAGGCAGCATCCTCAGTCTAGGCACTTCACATGCAGACTCTCATTTAATCTGCAAACAACCCTTGCAGTAGGTTCATATTATCCTTATTTTGCAGATCGAGAATTTCCCCCAAGGTCACAGAACTAGGGGATAGCTTAGCCTGTCTGCAGAGCCCACATTCTTAGCACAGAACAACACTGCAGTGGAACTGGGCAGCAGTAGGCAAGTGGGACAAAAATCCTGCGTGGCTTCTTCACTATCTTGGCAACGTCGCCCAAGACCCACACTGAGCCCTCACACCCATGAACTGTAGAAGTTTTAGGTGTTTTACGCCTCCCATCTCAAAAATCGCCTGAGCCTCCACACAGGCGCTCACATTGTGTCCCGTGTGTGACGTGGACCAAAGTCCACACAGACCTGGCCTCAAATCCTGGCTCTGCCCGCTGACCTTAGGCAAGTTTCTTAGTCTTTCTGTCAAACTGGCCCGGCTGCTCTCTCTCGCCTGCTGCCCTGAGCAGGGGAGGAAGCAAGCGTCCGACTCACACCAGAGCGGGCGCTGCTGAAACACCTTTTCCTCTCGCTCCCTTCTCCCTTCCTAATGAGCAGGAGGGCAGCGTCTTGAACGCGCCAGGTTGCCCTCCAGGCCCACTTCTGTCTCCTTCCCGCGCTACAGTTCGTCCCCCTGTCTGGGCACAGTCACTGGTGTCAGCGCTGCCACCTATGACTTGTTTTTCGGTAGACTATCCCCCCGCCCTATACTACGTGGTGGACACGGGTTTTCAAAAATAGCTACTTATTTGCTTATCTTCAAAGGAGGGGAATGATCGAGGGCAAAATCAATTACTATTTTTCATCTTTGACAAAGTAATTAAGGCCATAGTGACTGGCTAATTCTGACCGAATGGCTGCACGGTGACGGATGCGTATTTATGGCCTCCTTGGAACGGCGGCAACGGCGGCAGCGGGATTATCACTCCAAACAGGCGGCCCTGGAGGGCGGGGGAGGAGGCTGTGTCCCGAGGACTTGAGCCTTTTATTCTAATTCTTTTCTTTAATATTGCGGCTCCATCCTTGGCGCTTTCTGAACCCTGACACACAACCATACGCACGACGAGCTGCCCCCTGGCCCCCTGGCCGGCACGCTCTCTCCGGCCCTCGCACCCAGCCCCGCTGCGGGGCTGGCGACCATCCCCCTGCCCCCGCGTTGGCTTCAGAGCGACCATTCGAGGCCTCCCCGCTCTAGACCCTCCTTCCGCTGTCTCCACGGCCCCTCCTTTATAGAATCTTGCGGCTGGAAGTGTGTTTGCGTGAGGGGAAGGGGGGGTAAGGTAGGGAGCCAAAGCAATGCCTATGCAAACGCCCCTCCCCCGCCCCGTCCCCACCCCCGCAGCCTTCTTTGCACGTCAACCACCTCTGACGGGCCTGACACGTGGCAGATCCCACGCAAGAACCCAAGTGCTGCGCACTTGGCTGGGACGGGGGGGCGGTGCGGGGGGGGGTGTCCGAAGGCGTAACGTCAGGCTTGAGGGCTGAGCGGAGGCGCGGGGCATCACTCGTAACCAGGGCGCAGCTGGGGGCGCTCTCCCCGCTCCCCCCGCAGCCTTGGGTGTCAGCGTGCCCCAGACTGAACGTCGATGAGCCGGGTGGACGCGCCACTCACATGCAGCACTTTGAGGGGGCGGCTCAAATGCAAACTGAGGAAACTGGCTAGAGACTCGTAGTCGTGACTCTCCCTAGTGGAAGTCGGCCCAGGGCCTGCGGAGGGAGGCCTTCCCGGACCTAGGGGTGCGCCTCGTGGCGCAGAAGTTGGGGAGCTGCCGGGCCTGCCTCGTACAGTTCTCGCATCCTGGTTTGGCTTAGGGGAAACTGGGGTCGGCTTCGAAAGAAGCGCCGGACAGCACCCCTTCGATTGTCCCGGTGGCTCCCAGAGTCCAGGGTGTTTCCTAGCGCCCACCAAGGTCTAAACACACGCCCCGTGGGATTCTCGGCCCCGCCTGCTCTCCTGGCCCGACCGGAGCCCACCACAGTCCCACCCCTGCCGGACCCTCGGGGTCTCTCTCTGAGGGCGCCTCCCGAGAGTTCGATGCACCACTCCACGCTTTCCGCAGCTGCCCTGTGGGAGGGGTTGGGAGATTTTCCATGTTCGAAGGAGACTTTCTGAGCCTCAGTTTCCCTAGCTTTGAAACTGGGCGTTTCCCAAAGGCTGTTGTCAAGACTAAATGGGATGGTTCATGGAAAACCCTGGCACAGTGGTTCAATATTAAGAGCTTAATAAGTGTTAACTCAAAACTACAATGAAACGCGGCCTGAAACCCGCAAGGCAGCTAGCTCTCAAAGAAGGTCTCTTCAGGGAACCCAGCCTCCTTCCATAATTGTGCGGACTGTGGGTCCCCAGCTGTCTGCGTTTGGAGCGGCCAGGAGAGCAAGTCAGTGAGCCGAGGCGTCCGAGCGTTCGCGAACAGCTCGGAAGGCGGCGCGAGGGGCCACTGCAGTGCCCCGGGCACTCACTGCAATCTGCCACCACAGCCTCCGCCTGCAGCCCCGCAGCATTATTCTCCCACTGCGTGGGGACGGCCCAGCCCAGCGCAACGGCGCCGACCCCGAGGCTGTGGGCCGGGGCTGCGGGCAGCAGGGAAGGGACAAAGTGCCTCCCCTAACTCCCCATCCCCAAGGCCAGGGATTATCCGAACCAAGCCGATCAAGAAGGAGGAAAGGAAAGCGGTTTACCTACGAATGGCCTTCTAGTCTCCAAATTACACCTTCGTAAAGGTGTTTTTCTTTTGATTATAGTCATTGCTTTGTATCAGAGGTAAAGTCCATCTTTTCATTGCCACGGCCACTCCCCAGAATGTCCTCCTGTGGCTTCCAAGATAGCCAGCCCTGCCTCCTGGGTGATGGGGGTCGTGACCTGGAGGGTCTCTAAGGCCTTGCGCGTTCCAGTCAGGCCTGGCTGTGGTGGATTTTTATTGTGAGGGCTAAGAAGAAAGAATGGGTCTCCTCTGACTTTGAAAGTGACCTAAGAACCAGGTCAGTGTTGGAGATAGTTTCCTGTTTCTTTCTCTAAAATATTTTCAGAGGAGCTTAACAAATACAATGAGAACAGTCATAACTTCACTCAGGAATTTCTCTTAATTGTGTTAATAGGGGTAAAATTGGAGTACAAATGCTCAACCTCCATTTTTAAGCGAAAACCCAGGACCCCTCTAAACCCTAGTTGTCTGGGAGGGTAAGACTATGAGAATCTCAAGTCCCAATACGCGCAGGTGGGTACACCCTATAAAAGGACCCATGTACACCAGCCACTGCAGAGCTGTGGCGCTGCATGCAGACCCTCTGTCGTTTTCGGAGTAATATTGTGGAATCTGCTGCTTGCAGATTTGGAGAGGCAGCTACGGGATCTACTATAGTAGAAGAGAAAGACTGAAATACGACAGTGCTTTAACTCCGTCCCCCGCACCTACCTCGGCAGCCCAATCCGCTCTGCTGGAGACTGCGCCTCGCCTTGGGTGCAGTGGGACGTGTCCCTCCCATGTTTCACTTAATTTGGGGGAGGCAAACTTCTGTCATCTCCTCCCGCCGGCTTCGGTTTAGTAATCAGACCCACATGAGTCACGCCGAACACGCAGCCCCCTCCTGCCCGAGTGACAACTGGCCAGCGTACTCTTCGTTGTTGTCCCTTTAAAACTCGAATCCAAGGGAGTAATGATTTATCAAACTTGTATTATCAAGAAAATGTCAAACGAAGGGCACCTTGCTTTGCACTGACGCAAACCTGGCCTTTCCCGAGGAGATATAGAAAGCGCCTCTCTTGCCGGAGTCAAACCCAGTCTTGTCAATAGCTGGTTTCAGTCTCTACCCATTCAATCTGTGTGTCGCCGGTGTCAGACATGGTGAGTGCTTGCTTTTGTTCTTTTAAGAGGAGAGGGGGCTGCCCGGGGGGAAGTGGGGAGGAGGGGCAGATTCGTTTTGAATACTTCTTTTGGAAATGTCTGTATATTTTGGAAGAGGGAGGGAGGACAGTTGTCGCAGCCGTGGTATCTGTACTTGTGAGCATCACCTGAGGTCTGAACTAGGTTTCCGAGGCTGTGGAGCTGAGAGGTTGGTTGCGTCTCCTGCCCGCGCTGGATTCCAGGCACTGTCCTCGGTGCTGAAATCAGATGCTAGTACTGAAGCGAGTCGCTCTGGGTCCTAGAGGTTATTGAAATAAGAATGCTTGCTGGACTCGAGGTACTTAGATTGGTACAAATTAAGGAGTTCTGATCTATGCGTTGGTGAGAAAGAAAGTTCGACGAGAGGAGTGCAGTTGAGGTGAAAGTAATAAGATTATTCTCACTGTATAATAGTAATTATTGGTACTAATATTTAGGAAGCCCTGAACGAGAACACGAGGGAAGACAGCCGAGGGAAAAACCAGTGCTGACGGTTCTTTTCATTTGAACCTCAGTTGGGGGAAAGCAAATGAAAACCAGTCGTGAGTTTTGGTCCCCAAACAAGTGTAGGGGCATGAAGGATATCAGACTACTGTGAATAGTTATTCCAGGTTGGGGGTGGGGCAAAAAACTTTGCACGTCCTTTGGCATATCTGGGAACCTGGAAGCGAATGCAGGTTGATAACAAATCTGGTTCCTGTCTTGTGCTTTAAGTCAGGTTTATTATTGTTGTTGGGTTGTTATTGTTGTTTTGATCACAATCCTTTTCCCTGCCTTTGCTACCTGGCGGGCGGGGATGGGTTTTGGAGCACTGGGATTCACACGACCGATTTCGCCTGAAATGCTCACAAGTGCCAGGGCATCAGCTTTGTGGCCGCAGCTTGTCTATCGCTTATGGGGGGGGGGAAGGCAATGTGCATTATTGAATGACAAAGGAAATGGGGCGGAAAATTAAAGAATCTTTCTACAGTGGTGATGGGGACATGAGCATCCTTCAGCCGTGATGTGAAATCCAAGGAGGGCGAGGAGCTCATGGCTGGAGGGCTCTTTCCACGCTCCCCCCACTCCAAAAAAAAAACAAACCCAAAAAAACCTCTCTGCCTCTTTTCATAGTTCTTCTCTATCAGGGAGGAGAATATTAGCTTCTTTATGTCATCTGGTTATTGACAAGACGGACAAATTAAAAAATACTGATTGCAGTTTTTCTTGGAGAAGGAAAAGAAATCCAGATTTCAATTCGTTCCCTAGAGATTGTGTCTGGACCTGAGTTGTGAATGTCTCTATACGTAGATACAGGTATTTTTTAAGGCTGCCTTGGTTTTTTTTTTTTTTGCACGAACTTCACGTTGTATTTACAGGACTGCGGTGCTCCCAAGGAAATGAATAAACAACCAGCCAACAGTCTGGATGTGGCGGTGGCACCAGGCCACCACGATGGCCGGTGTGCGCCCAGGACGAGCCCAGACCAGGAGCTTCCCGCGGCCGCCGCCGCACCGCAGCTGCATGTGCCCAGGTCCGCTTCCACCGGCGCCCAAACTTTCCAGTCCCCAGATGCGAGAGCCTGTGAGGCCGCGCGGCCGGGAGTGGGGGCTTGCAAACTCAGTAGCCCGAGGGCGCCGGTGGTCTCGGCGGCTCTGCGGGACTTGAGCGAGACTCACAGCGCTCAGGCCGCCCCTCCTGGGGGCACCGCGCCCGGCAACGCGCTGCATTGTAAGATCCCGGCCCTGCGCGGCCCAGAAGGGGATGTGAACGTGAGTGTGGGCAAGGGCACCCTGGAACGGAACAGTACCCCGTCGGTGGGCTGGGTGAATATGAGCCAGAGCACCGTGGTGCTGGGCACGGATGGGATCACGTCCGTGCTCCCTGGCAGCATGGCCACCGCTGCTGCCCAGGTAAGCAGGTCGCGCTCGGCCCGCACCACCTCCTGCTCCCCAGGGGTGTGAGGTGAGGCCTTGGAGGGTGCACGTGTGCTGATGGGGAGACCGGTTGGCAGTGCCAGGTAATGGATGCGGGAGGCAGCTTTGGTGCTTCGGAAGCTCGCACTGCGCTGGGGTCCCCAGTTCAGGCCAGGAGGGCTGTAGTAGTGACCCTGCAGGGGGATAGTGACTTATGGAGCTGCTGCTTCCTGTCCCTTCCCAGCCTCAGTGGGAGCGGAAATCAGGGTGCAGTCTCATTAAGCGATCGAGGCAGCTAGATTCCTACCTCTTTATGCACACAGGATTCCCTCTTCTGCCAATAACTGGGTCTTTTCTTTAATTTTCTTTTCTTAATTAAAAAAGAAGAAATGTAGAGAGAAAACCCCGGGAGAAATAACAGTTTAAGTCCTGTAGCCTTTTCACGGCGAGTTACCATTTACACATGAGAACTCATTTGATGAGGGGTGGGTTTATATGAGCCTGTTACTGAAGCACAAGCTTCAGAGCCTTTCCGAAACCCCGTACCTAATTCTGTCATCGCAATTTTGTATGTTTTCTTTTTCTTCAAGAGGATCCCTCTTAATATTATAAGCTTCAGGCTCCACAAAGCTGGAATCACCCCTGCATTTGATCCTTTATGTTCAACCAGAGGCATGAAAAACCCACAAAGCAAACCCCCTGGGCTAGGGATAAACAGCTATTACGGGTGGCCCCTTTCCCATATATGCTTCCGTCTTTTACCAACTCCCTTCAGTCTCTCTCCCTCCTCTGACTGATTTCTGCTTCTCTCTGTCCTGCTTCACCTACTTCAGCTCTTCCCGTCCCATTGCCTGCCTTCCAACTAT
>NW_017731509.1:1422492-1426516 GCF_001890085.2 Hipposideros armiger | reverse complement strand
GGAAGGTGCTAGAATCAGTCACCTTCGAAGGCTCTGATCATTTTAATATGCACCATAAGCATGTGGTTTCTTCTTTCCTCAGATGATCTGTTATTTCCCTTGAGCTGGGTCTGTGCTGAGGGCAGACGCCTGTGATCTCCATGTAATTGGCTCTTAGAGCCAGGCACCCAAATCAGCTCCTCTGGCCCTCACAGCCTGCACGTTGTAGAGCTAGGACATTAGTTATCCTTTGGAGTGTGTTAAGAGAGAAAAATGCTTTCTTCCTTCCCACATCCCCAGAGAGATGCACACACCCAAAGGCAGTAATTCACACAGGAGGATTTTTTTCACACACGGTCATGTACATACACACCGTGACCAACCTCCACCTAGAGAACCTTTGAATAAAACTGATGAAGAGCTCAAACTAGAGACACATGCCCATTAAATTCAAACCCTGTGCACCTGGAAGTGCTCAGGAATGGGGGATGGGGATTTGTGGCGGTTCCCAGGTGTGTGGCTCACTGGTGGTATGACCAGGAGTAAGTGTCCTTTAGACTCTTTGGGCCCCAGTGTCTTCATTTTTACAATTTCTATGTTGACGGATTCTTAGGTAAGAACAGTGGTTTTCAACCCCTGCTAGTACACATTACAATTATCTGGGGAACTAACAAATCAAACTATCACTTATGGTCCACACCAGACCAATTAAGTGGGATGATCTGGGGATGGGGCCCAGGAATCTGTATTTTTAAAGTTCCCAGGTGCACCCAAGGGTAGGAACCACTAGGTTGCAGTTTTTCCCACATCCCTTAAGTAGGATACTCTTCGTCATTTTTGGGGTGGAGTGCCCCACCTTCTTTGCCCTGCAGTCCCTGCCAGGCCAGCGGTCACTTTTGCAAAACTGCTGTGGGAGAGAATCCCACCCAGCAGCTGTTGGAAGATTCGCAACCAACACTCAGCTGCCAGAATGGCTTCCTGAAAATGGTTGCCGTCTTAGGCCAAGTGCATTTTCCAGGATGTGGAGTCTGGAATGGAGAAATNACTTATCCACCGGCCCATGCAGCAGGAGCTAAGCTGTTAGAATAAGTAGAAATGAACATACACAGGCTTTTCCACTCGCCCTTGTTTTGGCAATCTGCCTCTGGAGCGTTTGTCTGTGTGTCCTACTGCCTCTGACAGCATGTGCCCAACAGTGTGACCCCAGGTGGAGGCAGGATTTTGTTTCACATGCCTTGCTTAACCTCCGCACTGCGGCAAAAGCAGCTGGAACTCCCACCCTTCTAGCTCTGGAAGAATTAGAGGGTGGAGATGGGAGGAGTGTGGGATAGTAAAGATGTTCTGTGCACACCTAGCCCTGCATTTGCCTGTATTCACCTCTGCCCATCTTTCTGTTCCTGCATTTCTGACACCTATTTCTGCCCTCCTTCTCTCCCTCCTAGACTTCCTCCCCTTCTGACAGCTGCTTCTTTATCTTCCATGGCCTGTGGAGCAGTACGGGACATACCAGATTGCTAGAATAGGAGGTGGAAAGTGACTGAGGATTGGGATAGGTGCAGTGGCTTGGGTCTCTGGGAGCTTTGTGTGGTATCCAGGTGTCCTGAACATTTTCGGAATTTTATTTGAGGTGGCTCCACCCACAGCCTTTTCTGCTTAATAGTGAGGCATTCTAGAATGAGGTACTGCCCCAAGAGAGCATCTTAGTGTGAACTTGCAGAGATGGGCCCCAAAGATCCACAGACTGCTGGAGCTGGAAGGTGCATAGGGACACACAGGGTCAGAGAGAGCAAGTGGCTTGCCTGATGTCATCCAGCTGTTTAATGGTAAATTTAGACCAGAACTCAAGGTTTTAGATGTCCTGTCTCTTACCATATCTACCTTCTCTAGTCTTGCTTTTGTTTCACCCCCACATCTCCCTCCTGCCCATCCCCCTTACCCCAGGGCTGAAAGTGGCCCCCTGCTTAAATTAGCTGACCAGGCAGGTTCTGACTAGGCTTTGGCGGAGAAGTGAGGCACAGGCTCTGGCTGGCTTCAGGCATTGCAGTTCTTTCTGGACTTAGCACAGACTCCAGAGGGAGAAAGGGCTGAGGGATGGGTGCATTGAATGTTTTTTTGGAGGGAGAGGGGGTTCGTTAGGGACCTGCTTGCTGGGGACTCTAGGCATGATATTGGGGGGCTGCTTGCCTAATAAACTCTTGGTCAGGGGTTGGGGTTCGTGGGACCTGCTTGTGACCAACCCACAGGTTTAAGGTTTGGGGAAAGCTGCTTGCTGATGTGCCCGAACTGCAGGGTTTGGGAAACAGGGCTTCAGGGGTCTGTTTAAGATGGATCTCAGATGAAAATCGGGAGCCTGCTTGCTGAAAGACTCTCAGTGCAGGGTTGAGGGGTGAGGGTCCCGCTTGTAGTTGCATTCTGTCTTTGGAATTGGGTCCTGCTTGCTGATGCATCCTCGGTTGAAAAGTGGGGGACTGCTTGCTGGGAACGACCCTCAGCAGAGGGAAGGGTTGGAGTGGGACCTGCTTGCTGACCAACCTGGGGCTGTTATCCAACAATGTGCTTTTCCGCCCCCAGGAGGACGAGGAAGGGGATGAGAATAAGGCTCGAGGGAACTGGTCCAGCAAACTGGACTTCATCCTGTCCATGGTGGGGTACGCAGTGGGGCTGGGCAATGTCTGGAGGTTTCCCTACCTGGCCTTCCAGAACGGGGGAGGTATGGCTTTTCCGGTCTTTCCGTCTGCGGTGCTGTGGGGGCGGGCACTTGGGGGTTGGGGGGAAGGGACCAGAGCCCCTGGAGGAGCCAGAAGGGGAGGCAGCCTCCTCACACTCCAGCCCCATCCCCTGTAGGCGACAGGGTTAAGCCGGAGGGCAGGAGCTCCTGTAACTAGTTGGCACTAGATCCAGGAGGCTTTTATCTGGAGATGGAGCCCAGGGAGGAGGTGGGCCCTCATGATCTTCCACCGGTCCTGCATGGGGGGCTGGGTTCTGAGCCACGTGGGCACTGATGCAGGGAAGTTCAAACTCTAATTAATCCAACAAGTATTCAGGTAGGACCGCACTCCACACACCTGTGTGACTTTAGAACCAGTAGCTGTGTGGCCCTGGACACCGAATTAAGGACGTTGTAAGATTATAACCTGGAAACCCTAGCCTACAAGGGAGGCCTTGGGAACGGGCAGTGGGTGGTGTTGAACGCTGGCTGCAGGTGAACTGGGAGGTGTGAGCGGAGGAGGCTGGGGATTGTGCTCTGGAAAACCTCTCAGAGGTACCCCCACACATACATCCTCTTGGGTACCGGAAAGGTATATTTTGACTGGCAAAATCGTTCAGCGAATACAGGTTTCGTTTCATTTGCCCTACCTGGGTGGGAGAAGCTCCATTCGAAGGAAAACAGTTTCTGAAATGGTGAGAACGCCAGTTTGCCATGCACCAGCTGCCAGGCCTCCAGGATCCGTTGTACCTGTTATGTGCCCACAAAGAAGGGACCTGACACATCCAAGGTCCCCTTTGTTTGCCCTCCTGATGGCCAGCGGCTGCCCCCACATTGGCTGACAAGCTGCCCTCTAGGAATAGGCATTTGTGCCTAGAACTCCCTCCCACAGCTTCTCAACTGCACCAAAGAGACCAGAAATGTGCCCTTCACCCCATCAGGTTAGGCAGCTTAAGGGTTTTTAAAAATTATTTATTTTTATTTATTTATTATTATTTTGTCTGTTGGGTGGGCTCCAGGAGGAATTTGTTGCATAGGGACAGTGGACAAGTGCTATGCCACAGGACAATTAAAGGGGGGTGGGGGAGTGTTAATGTCCCCTCCCCCCAACTCCAAATTAGGACACATTGACAAGTACTTATGAGGTCCACAGAGCATTTGCTATCACAGGTGCCCTGGAAACTGAAGAATGTGTGCTGGCCACCCAAATGTGGGCAGCACAGCTAGATTCCAGCTTGGTTTTCCGCAGGGAGTCCCTAGGCTAGGGTGCAGGAACTGGGCAGAAGGTGCTGTGACAAGACTTCCAGTGACCCGACCGGGTTGGTACACAGGATCGGG
>NW_017731509.1:1415356-1417622 GCF_001890085.2 Hipposideros armiger | reverse complement strand
CGATCATTATAGCCGTTCTTTGTTCAGGGTTGCTGGGCCGCAGAGCGCTCTGATGACTCGGCCGCCGGTTGACCTGAAGGCGCGGAAGCACACTTCCGCCATCCAGTGGTGGGAAGGGATATTGCAGGAGGCTTGAGGCTGCAAGTTGCTCTGCGGCAGTGCCGCAGAATCGCTGTGACCTTGTACTGCCCAGGCAGCATTACTCTAGAGACACTCTCTAGGGAAGCTGCCTGCGTGCTTCACGATGGCAGTTTTGGAAGCAAGCGATTTGGCATTTGCCCTTGCGTGCTAGCGATCTCTTCAGTCTTAGGGGATGGACGTACTTTTTGGCAGGGGGGCGGGAAAGAACTAGCATGCTTAGTGACAGAAAAAGGATATGGATGATGCTTTCATTGTCTTCATTCAGGTCACTATTGGGGGAAACAGATGGCTCCTCGGTAAATATTTGATAGTTATTAGTTTGACATCCCCCCGAAACTCTGTTATTTAATTAGACTGAAGAAGATAACAGTGAATAAGAAGGCATTTTGAGGACTCTAAAAGCAGTGGTTCTCAACGCCAGTGATTTTGCAGGAGACATTTGGCAATGTTTATAGACATGTTCAGTTGTCACAGCTGGGGGGTGGGTGCTCCTCGTGTCTAGTGGGCAGAGGCCAGGGGTGCACAGGACAAGCTCAACCACAGAGCAAACAGAGTTCAGAAAATCTGTTGAAAAAAACACTTCGGTCTAAACTAATCAGAAGGAAGGGATTCTTAAGAGTTGTTTTAATTTGTATCCAATATTATGGGATATTCTGGGNGGTGGAATGCCTCAGTGTCCTTTGTAAACACAGAGTTCACTCCATTGTTAGTGTATCCACCTGTAAAAGAGAGCTGACAGCCAGGTCCCCACCCTGTCCCCAACTGTAAGAATTCCGTAGGATTTGGGATGAGACGAATTCCTGGAAATTTTGCTTCCACAGGCTGTGGCATCGCAATGCTGATCATCTCTGTCCTAATAGCCATATACTACAATGTGATTATTTGCTACACACTTTTCTACCTGTTTGCCTCCTTTGTGTCTGTCCTGCCCTGGGGATCCTGCAACAACCCTTGGAACACGCCAGAATGCAAAGATAAAACCAAACTTTTATTAGGTAAGTTTGGATATTACCTACATTAGCCTACACATTCATTCATGTGTTTGTTCATTCAATTAAGATTAATAGAGCACATATTCTGTTTGCCAGGCCCTATGCAAGGTGCTGGCAGAAAAAAAACAAACCTTACTTAATTCTAACATTAAGGAGCTCATGGCCCAGAGAAGGGGTATTTTATTTTATTTTTTTTTAAATTTTTTTTTTTTTTTTGCTCAGTAATAGCTGGAGTGTTTGTTACAAATGCAGATTTACAGCCCCACCAGAAGTCTGCTTTATTAGATTTGGGTGGGGTCAGGAAATTTCCATTTTAGAAAGGTCCCTAGGTGACTTGTACGCATGGTACAATTTGAAAAGCAATGAAGTCCTAGAGTCTAGGAAAGCAATATAAGCGATTCCAGGTCTGCACTTCATAAAATATTGCTCAGAGCATGAGGTGAACATGAGAACAGACACTTAAGCTGAGGACCGCTGATAGAAATGTGCGTGATGTAATGCCAGAAGAGAGGAAGTCTGCCTGGGGAGTCAGGGGGGTGTTTCTGGAGGACTGTTTCAGACCAGAAAGCCACTGGGAGTTGAGGACCTGGGGAAGCTGTCAGCTTGTTGGGTCAAGGGCAAGAGAGTGAATGTGAGGAGGAGCAGGCGGATTTGTCAGCAAGGTCTCCTGGTTGCGGAAGACATCTTCGCCCCTGGGGGTACATGTATCTGCGTCAGGTAACTTCTCTCTGGGTCTGAGTTTCCCTCATTTAAAAAAGAGAAGCAATAACAATATCCATCCTATCTACCTCACAGGAGGTAAGAAACGAAGGATATGATAGCACCTGGAAGAGTATAAAACTCTACAAATGGAAGGTGCTAGAATCAGTCACCTTCGAAGGCTCTGATCATTTTAATATGCACCATAAGCATGTGGTTTCTTCTTTCCTCAGATGATCTGTTATTTCCCTTGAGCTGGGTCTGTGCTGAGGGCAGACGCCTGTGATCTCCATGTAATTGGCTCTTAGAGCCAGGCACCCAAATCAGCTCCTCTGGCCCTCACAGCCTGCACGTTGTAGAGCTAGGACATTAGTTAGCCTTTGGAGTGTGTTAAGAGAGAAAAATCCTTTCTTCCTTCCCACATCCCCAGAGAG
>NW_017731509.1:1324149-1411261 GCF_001890085.2 Hipposideros armiger | reverse complement strand
ATGAGTGAGTTATGGCTAAAGTTTATTGAATCCAAGTATGTGTTAGGCGTTGTAGAAAAGCTTTTCATTTGTGGTCTCACTTAATTTAGTTTTCTCATAGATACAACTATTATCAGAAAATGGAGGCTTGGACAGCTAAAGAAACTCTTCTCAACGCTTAGGGCTCGTGGAGCTCCTGAGCCCAGAGCCACACCCACTTCGCTGGTCCACAGAGGGTGCAAATTGGGAGTCCATCTGCCAGATCTAGGCTAATGTGTTTTCTTGTTGGCCCACAATATTTAAAAACAACTTGACCTGTTTCCAACATTTTAAAATGGAGAGATTTCATGTAAATATCCAGATTTTCTGCCCTTTTTTTTTTTTTTTTTGGTCCAGAACACATGGAAAAGAATTGCACTGATTAGCTGGAGTTCCTGGGGTTTGCCAGAGTCCCCACTTCTTCTTTCTACCCTCCATTATATGCTTCCCCCAGTTGTGTCACCAGCTTGGCTTCGAAAGGTGTTTGAGTTCATGATTGCTGCTCTCTGTTTTACAGTAAAGTGGTTAAGGGCACGGCCTCCAAAGAGAGAGTGCCTGTTTGCCTCCTGGGTTTGCTCTATGACCTTGGCCCCAGAGAAGTATCTTTATTTGTACATAGAGATAACAATACCTACCTCACAGGCATGATAAGAGGCTTCAATTAGTTAATACATGTAAAGCACTTAAAACAGTGCATGGTGAGTGCCATATAACTGGTAGCTGTTGTTACTGTGACTTTTTGCTCCTTTATAAAACAGTATCCTTTGGGATTAGTCCTGGTGGACTCTATTTAAAATATCTGTCAAGTGATCCATATTTATAAAGCTGTCAGAGAGGCATTACAATGTGGTTAGAAACGCTTCAGCTTCTTCCTATTTAAAATGAGGATAATAGGATGCACCTCCCAGGTTTTATGAGGATTTCACAAGAAAATAATTATTAAAGTGTCCAGTACAGGGATGGACATCCTAAGACTCACATGGTTAGTTCCCCATTAGTTCTCCCCATTTCAGCCTAGGTCGGCATCCTCAACCATGGCACTATTAACATTTTGGGCTGATCCTGTGTTGTGGGGGGCTGGCCTGTGCGTTGTAGGATATTTAGCAGCACCCCTGGCCTCTACCCACTAGATGCTAGTAGTACCCTGTCCTCCAGATGTGACAACTAAAAATGTCTCCAGACTTTGCCAAGGGTCCCTGGGGGACAAATTTACTGCCAGTTGAGAGCCACTGTTTGAGGTCTTGCTCACAAGCACATGGCACAGTTGCTGCCTCTACTAAGCCACGTGAGTGTGTCAAAAGCACACGTCTCGTGTATTGTAGAGCACTTACTACTTGGCAGCCATTGCGCCAGGCGGTGAGTTCAAGGTGAACTCATTAGTAAGCCTTCTGTGGTAGGAGCCCTTCAGGAGGTTTGCTTATATCCGACGCACGTCATCTCTGCAAGCCACTTCTTTACTGTGGGATCATAAGGATCTGGGTTTGAATCCTGATTCTCTTCCTCACTCGCTGTGGGATCTCGGCAGAGTTAATTGACCTCTTTGACCTCTTTCCCTCATTTGAAAAGCAGAGGTAACCGTACCTATTGCATAGGCTGTTGAGAGCATTGAATGAGATGATGCAAAGAGTAAAAAGCTTAGCACAGCGTGCCCCACAGAGAGAGCCCTGCGGACGAGAGCCACAGGTATCAGTACAAAGCATGGCTTTGGGGCTCCGTGATGAATAAAACACAATTCCATCATTGACCTTCTTCTAGCTTTGCTCACTTAATACTTTTTCCAAGTGACTCTCCAATATTTGGCAAATATTTTTGGCTTTTGTTTTTAAGTTACGGGAAAGACACCTGCGTCTGTTTTCTCTACAGTAGTCCTTGTGTTTCCATACTGTCCTCTTCTAAACAGATTCCTGTGTCATTGGCGACCATCCCAAAATACAGATCAAGAACTCAACTTTCTGCATGACTGCCTATCCCAACTTGACAATGGTTAACTTCACCAGCCAGGCCAATAAGACATTTGTCAGCGGGAGTGAAGAGTATTTCAAGTAAGATGGCTTTTTAAAAAAGTTTTTAACTGTCTAAGATAAATCCAGTGAATTAATAATGAACATTCAACTTGCAGACCGGAGGTGTGGGTGGCCCGAAGGGTATGTTGCCTCCCTCCCTACTTACTCGAGTGATCAGGGAGGGAGATTTTCTCCCTGGTTTGGTTTCTGAGGGCAGGTTGTTGTGCCTCTGGGTCTGCAGAGGAGAGCTGGCCGAACGCTGGTGGGAACAGAACCCATGATGCTGTAATTCATGATGTCGATGACAAAAACATTACAAAACTTTGATCCAGTGTGATCTAAGCAGCTGACTAGTTTGTCTTTTTGTTTTGTTTTCCTTCTGCACTTGTGAAGGGAAGAGAAGCAAAAAGTCAAAAGACAAGTCATGGTCAAAGATTGAAAGAACTAATTCATTTTTTAAAAAACACTTTTACCTTGGTTTTGTACTTTCTACATCTGTATTGCCAGACATTGATGATGGATCTTCAGGGACATCAACCCTCAGCCACTGCAGGACAATTTAGTAAAGTTCATGGAATTATTTGTTAAGGCAGACAAATGTATGCTGAGTCCAACAGAGGGTAAATAAAGAATGTTCTCTAGTTAAGCCTTAAGTTGGGGGTTGTCAACTCAGATGTGCTCAGGGACTTGGCAGGGAGGTTTGCCTGCTTGCCAGGCAAATGAGTGAAGTGCCAATGATTAGGGCGATAGAGAATGGTGGGGACTGTGGAGAACTGGAGAGGATGGCTGCCATGTGTGAGGGAGGCTCCTAGTGCTCAGCTCCAGCTGGTCACTGTTTCTGGGAATGTGGGCCATGCAGCCAGAGCTCCAAATCCAAATGTTCATGTGTCTTTCCCACTTTAACTGCTAGCAGGCTAATTCAAATAAAACTGTGGGGGCCAAATAAAATACATCTGTCAGTGGGGCCCCAGTATGTGGCTTGTACTTAGATAATAACAAATGGTCACTAATCGCCCTACTGGTTCTCCCAATTCCCATTCATTCCTGTGTCAGGTTTCTCACCTGTCTAGACTCAGAGGGCACATGGTTGTCACCTGCAGCACAGAAGGGGGGAGTTAAGCTGAAGGATGAAATAGTCCCTTTTGAAGATGACATAGGAGCAGGGAGGGTCCGCATGGAGTCCCTCTGAGCACTGAGAAACTGAGTCTGACCTGGTAGTTAGATGAAGTCTGATCACATAAACCATGTTGCAAAACGATTTGTGAATCTGCTTTTTGTGGTCTAGGCCCAGTCTTAGTTCCCAAGGGGAAATGTTATTAGGAGCTTCTTGGGACTCATCCAAGATCCCTTAAGAATGGAGTATTTGAGATGGCCAAGTGATGTGGAACTTGACTAAGGGGCTTACCCATTTGGGGATAGAGACATGGGTTAGGTCATTTTCATTGCTTGGGAAATATGGTCCCTAAGGTTTGGGAGCCCAGGTCACTTCCACCCTTGGTCACTTCTTCTCAGCTCTTGAATCCAGGTTGCCTCAGGGATTGAGACTGAAAGAGGCTCTGTCACCACAGAGCATGGCCCATCCTTGTTCTGAAAAATGTGGCTGTGCCTTGCAAAACAGCCTCTCAGGTTGTCACTCGCTAGCTGTCTGGAGGGGCGTGGTGACGCTGCCTTCAGTCTTCCGTGGGTCAGAATGTGCTGGGCCATCATTTCTGCAGTCCTGTAGCGTCTGGGTTCTGGCTGGCCCATGGCTCATGTTACAGAAAACCACCAGCCTACAAACATAGCACTTTCACCCAGAATGCATGACTTGGTTGTTGCAGAATTGAAGGGCTTATCCAATTCTTATCAAAACTCTCTGTCTGTACAACTTCCTCCTGTCCTCCTTGCCCACGTTCCTCCCAGGCTACAAGTCATCGCTACAAGTCATCACTGCCAGGCATGTGGGGGTCACCGGGCAGGCCATGACTTCTCCAGCATATACACGGATTGTCAGCAGCAGCTACAGATAACCAGCAGCCCCCTTCTGTTAGCAGCTGGTGTCTGTCTTTCAATATGGTCCTAGAATAAGGTCCAGCCAGGCTGCTTACACGTTTCAGCCAACCGCAGCCTTGGGACATGCCCAATGCCCCTTGAACCAAATAGCAGAGCAGCATTTTCAGTCATTTCACATAATGGCCTTGTACTGATTTTCAGAAATTTGAAATTACTAATCAGGTCCCTGATGGGGAGGGTGGGGTTGCTGGAATTTGTTCAAGGCTGCACGCTCTGCTTGGAGATTAACACCTGCAGATGGTCACCTCCTTCCCTCCTCTCTCTCTCTCTCTCTCTCTCTCTCAGGTACTTTGTGCTGAAGATCTCTGCTGGGATTGAATATCCTGGAGAGATCAGGTGGCCGCTAGCCTTCTGCCTCTTCCTGGCTTGGGTGATTGTGTATGCGTCTCTGGCGAAGGGAATCAAGTCTTCAGGAAAAGTAAGAACTTGGACTTACCAAAGAGAAAGCTCTGGGACGCCCGGGGTGGTTGTGTCATGAGAAGGAATGCTGGGAAGAGGTGAGACGCAGGCGCAGTTCTGATGCTGGCCTTGCAGCTGCTGAGCCTTGGCACGTGACTTTGCTCCCATCAGTAAAATGGGACGATAACACCTGTGTTTCAGGGCTGTTTGAAGGATTAAATGAAGCCAATGGACACAGAGCTCCTGCTGTATGGTGGGGATGCTGTGATTAGCTTTCTTCCACTTGGTTCAGCAGATGGGACCTCCCTGATAGGACTCAGTCACCCCCCCACTGAACTCTAGAATTTGTGCCGCTGGCTGGCGTTTTGCCTCTTGTTCTGGCTGCCAGGTCATTTATTGCTGCTGCCAAGAGGCTGGAAAAAGACCCAAACTGTGAAGTGGGTCCCTCCCTCCTCCTCATTCCCGACCACCATTTCTCAGTCTTTCATGTCCTTTTTCCCACCCTCAGCCCAACACTCTTCCACCCCACGCGCCCCCAACACTGAAGGTGACAGTCCTGCCAGTGGGATCTTGGTTGAGCAAATACTTGGCGACTCTTGCTGAGCAATAGCTTAGCTGACCCTTTGCGATGATGGAACTCCCACCCCAAGCTCAGGTCCAAAGCCTGCAGGCAAGGAGTCCAGGAAACCTCAGGACACATGTGGGCGCTGCCGTAAGGGTCGCAATGTTTTTATTTATGTGTGTGATGTTTTAGGATGGTGTTACAGCCTGTTCTTTCCTTTGGTTTAACATTTAATCCTTGGTGCTCGGTAGTATGGGCTTTCTGCAATGGGACTTTCTGAGCAGCCCTGAGCAGGTAAGTTTTTCTTTTAGATCTACTTAGAGCTAACTTATCTCTGCTTCATTGAGAAAGGTTGCTAACTAGGGATTGATGTTCAATTTTTTTTTTAAATGAGGAATACCACCATAAATAATGATGCTGCCCTGGAGTGCAGATGTTAATCATGGAGCATTGTTTGGAAGCCGGGGTGAAGGCGCTGGCTGGAGCTCCTTATCTGAAGGGCTTCCTTGTGATTGAAATTCCATGAATACTATCACGTCTCAGCAGCAAGATAAGCTCAGCTCCTGTTGCTCAGGGCCCAAGGAGACCAGGATGGCCCCTGTCTTCCTATGAGACCTCCATCGCCCTTGGAGCAGCTAGAATTCCAGAAGCAGGGGTGACAAGGAGGCAGCCTGAAGGTCAAATGCAGCCCACCTGACCTCAGGGACTGCTCTGCCTGGGAGCTTTGGCAACAACACAAAGCTAACCTAATTAGCTAGCACGGGCTGGTGAGGCCTTACCTTACCACCTGTTCAGGGCTCCCACCGTGAGGAGAATGTGGCCAGGTGTCAGGCCAGCAGGCGCAGATCAACTAGTTATTGTCACTCCTGCCAAGTGTAATTCATTACTGTTCAGGTTTAATCCCTCTGACAGTACATTCGGAAACAGGTGCACGCTGAAGCCTCCCCGCCCCCGCCCACCAACACGGGAACTAGCTGGCACACAGCCTCCATTTACACCTGACTCAGATTTGAGGCATTGCCCAGGATTTATGAACCAAAGGTGCCCCTTTCAGTTCAGCAGGATCACCATCTACAAAGCAGAGGCACCATCCCCCACACAGGGCCAGGACCTGGGTGAGGTAAGCAAGTACCTAAGGTGTGAGACAAGGCAGTGTCAAGCCTCAGGTTCCTGCACGCGCCAGGTTGGACCCCGAGAGCGGGTGCCTCCTTACGCTGTCCCCTCAGTGAGTCACTTGCCTCTTCCTGGTCCTGCCTCACTCATTTCCGATAATGTGGCCCATAGAGGGCCGTTAATGGAAAGAACAACGGCCTTGGAGTTAGAGAGCATCAGCTTGGGAACCTGGCTCCTGCTGTGAGACCTTGAGTGAGATCTGTAAGCCCTTGTGAGACCCAGCCTGAGGCTCTGTTTCCTCCTGTGCAAATGGGACTGTTAACACCTGATCCACAGAGGGAGCTCCTCAGTGGTCATGTCTGGACAGTCTCCAGCGGGCAAACGGGAAGGGCCGTCTCAGCGGGTCAGGCTTGTACCAGTCTTGGGGTGTTCTTCCTGCAAGTCCTCTCCCTTGCCTCCTTCTATCCTCACTTCCAACCAGCCCCATGTGGTCAGGAGGGAGGAAGATATTCCGTAGTTGTCACCCTGTTCCTACTGCCCTGGTGAGGTGGGGAAGTCAGACTGGTTCCCGCCAGGGGAGGCCGTGACCCTCCCTTGCAGCTTCTCCTGTCTAGCCCCAGCCCCACGGGGTAGCTGGGAGGACAGCCTGGGCCATCCCGAGCTGGGTGGTTTTCTTCTGAGATGTCAGATGCCTTTGGGTTTCCTAACATCTGTGCATGGACGGACTTCACTTAAGGGGAAGAAGGACAGAAGCAGGTTGGCAAGAACAGGAGGGAGCAGGCTCCCCCCGTCCCCCGAGTCCCGTCAGAGCTTCAGAGTGCTGGGAGGCGGGTGGAGCGGGGAAGAGGCCCCCTGGTCAGTGGAGCAGGTAGCAGTGCAGAGAAAAGGAGGCCAGCCCTTCCCTGGTCTGCAGCCAGAACGGAAGAGCTCGCCCTTGACGAGAAACGGGGCTTAGAGGAAGACCTCTGCATCTTTCCGTAACCTGCAGCAGGCGCCATTTCAGCTGATGGCAACGCCGCCCGTTCAGTGGCTGAGGCCAAAACCTTCGGGGTCCTCCTTGCCTCTTCCCTACCCTCCATTCCACATTAAATCGGTCAGGAAATTCTGTTGGCTCTTCCTGCAAAATATACCCCGTGTCTGACCATTTGCCCCAGCTCCGGTGAAGCGGCCTGGTACGGCCATCACTGTCCCTAGCCAGCATGGCAGCCATGGCCTCCTACTAGCGGCTCCTGCGTCTCCCCTTGAGCCGCCGCGTATACTCGCAACATGGCACCCGGTTCAGCTCAAAGGCTCCGTCAGGCCCTCCTCTGCCCGAATTCCGGCAGCAGCTCCGGTTTCCCCCAGAGCTCCACAGGCCCTGTCCCCTGCCCCACCTCCTCCCCTCTCGGTGCTCCACGCCAGCCTCACTGGCCTCCTTGCTGTTTCCAGAAGTCAGGCACAGTCCCTCCCTAGGGCCTTCCTCCAGCTGTTCCCTCTGTCTGGAATGTTCTCCCAGATTCCCAGTTGGCTCACTCTCACTTCCTTCAAGCCCTGGCCAACTCCTCAAGGAGGCCTTCCCTGTCTGCCAGTTTCACTCCGGCCATCTTCCCAGCGTCCTCCCTATCACTCCCCAACCCCTTTACTCTGATCTACTTTCTTTTTTCTACTCATCCCTTCTAGTATGCCACGAATATTATTATTACAATCACTACTGGTTGTCTATCTTTCTAGCTATTTGAGGGCAGGGGTCTTTGACATGTCTATTGATAAACCCAAAATGCTTAATGAAATAACCCCAAGAGTTATATAGTACTCTCCACCCTAACCTTCCCCCGACCTACCCCCTGCAAGTCCCCAGATCAGTCCTCAGCCCCCGGAATCCCAGGCCTGCTGGTCACTGCCATCCTGGAGCCCCCTTGACAGGCTCTGGAGTCTGTGCAGCCAGTGGGGCGGGGTCTCTGTCTCCCCCATCCCCCCAGGAGGCAGGTGTCTCAGGTGCCTGGGGATGGAAGACTGCAGGTGGGACGGGCACGTCCCTAAACCAACAGTGCTCGCCCAGCTGGCTATACATGCCCCCCCATGAAGCAGAGAGGATTTGGTGGCCCCGGGATGTGGGCTTAACCTCATCCTACCTAATGTCTTTTAATTCACTTTTGCAATGCAATCGGCTTGCGAGCCTAAGGTTGCCAGTGTTATTAAATTTAGGACTGGTGAATCCTAGGTAAGACTGAAGTGGCACTTCTGTTTCCAGTGCCCCTCAGGTCTGTACCACGCTGCGTGGGTTGTCCCATTGTACTCTTCCTGCAGCCCTGTGAGGGATATGTTGTTGCTATTGCCACTTTGCAGGTGTGGAAATAGACTCAGAAGGTTAAGTCACTTCCCAAGGTGGCCCAGATAGTAAGTGATGGAGCCGGGATTTGAACTGAGGCCCGTGGCACTGTAGAGCCTGAACTCTCACAGTCTGCTCTCCTCTCCATCTACCAACTCCTGATCCCAAGCCCTTCCATCACTCCCAGGTTTGATTGACAGATAAAGAAGGAAAGTATCTCCCACCCATCCCCATCCAACCACAGTCCCCAAGTTCTGCTGATGTTACTTTCCAGATGTTCCTGGACGCTGGTCCCAACCTCTTGTCCAGAATCCAGGGGCATCCTTTGGGTGGCATTCAAGGCCTCCTGCCATGTCTCCAATGCCCCTCCCTCTCTCTTAGACTCAAATTGATTCTATCCTAACAGTGAGTGATTAGAGCTTTGTCTTCACACACCTGCTTACCCACGTTCTTCCTTCGCCTTCCCACCTTGCCTCACCTCCTTCAGTTGCACTTGGCATCTACGATCCAGCTCACTTGTCATCTCCCTGAGTCCTTTAGTTTACTCCCAGGTTGACACAGTGCCTTCCCCTGGACTTCGGGGTGTCCTGTGTGTCAGACACTGTCTCTGGGTCTTCTAGGTCATGAGTCCCTTCATCTTTACGCATCTCATGTCTGGCACAGGACCCAGTTCATGGTAGGCCCTCGGTAAATGCTTGTTGAACTTAACTGTATTTAATGACCATCTATTATAAACCAGGCACTGTGCTAAGGGGTTCATTTAATCCTCACAATTATTTATTTTTAAGCAAGGTGCTATTGTCCCCATTTACAGATGCAAAAACTGAGATTCAGGGAGCTTAGCAGCTTGTTCAAGTTCTCAGAGCTACTCAGTGCCAGAGGTGCAATGTCATTTAAACCTAAATGTGTGTAATTTGAAGACCAGGGTCTTTTTAGCTCACTGGGCCGCCTCACTTAAGATGTCTATATAAACAAGGTGGAAGGCTTCAGCTAAAAGGATTCATCTCTAATGGTGGAATTTGGGACCTCAAGCAGAGGGTGGGGTAGGGGTTAAGGATGAGGGAGGCACGCAGCCTTCCTCCCTCAGTGGTTCCTGGGGGAGTTGTCCATTCAGCAGCTGGGTGGGCTAAGCTCTCCCCTCGCCACTCACCCCCAGCCTTGGGTGTCCTCCCATAGACCTTAGTTTTGGCTCTCTCTGACTTACCTTTCGTCCCAGTGCCTTCTCCGTGTCCCCAGCCCTGGCAGAGTTTGGGGAATACTACCTGGATGCCCTCAGCATCAGGCGCTTGTTTCCAGGTGGCAGACCCACCCTGCCTCTGTTGAGGCTCCTTTGGCATGATTGGCAGGTGTGCTCAATCCGGTCTTTCTGTTGAATGGCTTTTCCAGGTGGTATACTTCACGGCCACGTTCCCATACGTCGTGCTCGTGATCCTCCTCATCCGAGGAGTCACCCTGCCTGGAGCTGGTGCTGGGATTTGGTACTTCATCACACCTAAGTGGGAGAAACTCACGGATGCCACGGTAAGCTTGTGGTTTCGCTTACGAAATGTCTGTGGGGGGAATGGCACCTGGGGCTGGGCCCCGAGCTGGGACATTGACAGAAGGGGTCCAGCCTCCCGCCACAGGGCATCCCACTGTCCCCTTTTACAAGGTCCTGATCATCTTGGAGCGTGACGCACTCAGGAAATCTTTCATGACAAATGGTCAGCTGGGGTTTTTCAGTTTCCTGGAATAGTTGTCCTACATCTAGGGTAGCAGCGGAGGCCGAAATGAAGAATGAAATCCCATGAATAGCTCTGAGCCACCTCACACCACTTATCTGTTACTAATTATAGTGTGTTGGGAATGGAGTTTTGGTGATCGGAAAATAACAGCGCTTAGGCAAAACACCAGCGATTCTATTTGAAAGAGCGCAGACACATTTGAGCACCGCTGGCACGCCAACACAAGGCCAGCGCACACTGCATTGCCTCTTGGCACAATCTGTACAGGCGTATTTTCCTCTAAAATGCCCGATCCGTTAGGTTTTAACCTCCAAATGAGGGGGTGATTATTTCACACGAAGTGAGTTTTCCCACCTTAAAGAAATATGTTTTTCCAGAATACGATAAGAACACAGAGCTAGGATTGGGTTTGCACATGACAGAAAACCTCCAGATAATGGCAATGTAAACAAGAGAAAAGTTTATTTCACTTGCATGCACTAAAGCAGCCCAATGGGCTGCGTGGCTCCATAGTGCATCCAGGGCCCTAGCTCTTGTCTTTCCGTCCCACCATCTTCAGTGCATCGCTTCCACATGGCTGCGAGAGCTCCAGCCATCGTATCAGCATTCTAGGTAGCACAAAGGGGCGAGGAAGGGGTGGAGATGGGCACCCTCCCTCTCTTTAAAAGTGGGGAAACCCCGGAAGTCCCACATCACACATGATTTTTACATCAGTGTCCAGAAACTAAATCGTATGATTGTCCTCTTCTAGCTGCACGTCTCCTTGAGGCTGGGAGGTGGTCCTTCAGCTGGACGAATGGCTACCTTTAAATAAAACCACAGCTTTGTTATGAAGGCGTACGGGAGAATGGATGTCGGAATAGGCCCAGGTTTTTCTGGCACATGCTTGAACTGTCTCTTTGCATATATATATATTTTTTAACCCATGGCAACCCACTGCCACAGGGGCTGCAGCCTACGCCGTCGCCAGCGACTCCACGGCAGCCCAGCTCCAGGTTGAGCTGTTGTTCACCATCTTAGCTGTGGAGGGCAGTGTCACTGGCCCTCATATGTGGGATCTGAACCGGGGCCCTCTGGTGTCCCAAGCCAGTTCTTAACCATCGTGCCACTCGGCTGGCCCTCTTTGCATATTTTAAGCATACCTTTAAAACCTGTTTTAACTTATAAAAATGATAGGCGGTCCATCATACGAATCAGATAAATCTCTAGCTCAAAAACCTTTGAGAAGCCTTCTGGTGTTTTATGAGGACAAGTGAGAGAAATCACCAACAGAACCAAGAGGTGATGTCAGCCAAGTTCAAGAAGGATGTGGCACCATAAAATCCACTGTACCGTGGTACAGAGGTTGCTTTACTAGGATGAGGGGCTATAGAAGTTTAGACTTTCAATAGCAGTTGTAATCTGTAGGAATGTCAATTTAAAAGGTTTATATTTTGTATCCACGAATATATCTTGCTGTTGCAAAATGTTTATTTTATTATTATTATTTTTTAGCTGAGCCATCCTGCCACCTGTTGGCAGCTCAGCAGCAGCTCAGCTCAGGCCAGGAATCCAACCGGTGACCCTGTTGCTCAGAGCTCACACTCTTGAGCGAGCTTTTAACCAACTGAGCCACTCGGCCAGACCACAGAATGTTTTTTGAGAGTGTATGCAGCAAAAGAAAGGGCTCTCCCCTTCTGTGTAGTCTTACATGGTAGGAAATAGAAGCACGAAATGTGTGTGTAGTTTATTGAGTTCCTCTCCTTTGATCAGAATGGCATTGAAATCTCCCAGGTAATTTATTGCCTTTTTAGCTTCCAGCACAAATGATGTGTGTTTCTCATTCACATTGGTGCAAAAGGCATCTTGTCCCTGACTGTTTCCCCTGGGGAGATGAGGTGGCCCCGGTCCTGGCAGACTCCCCTCCCATAGGCCAGCCTCTTCCAGTGACCTTGACTCCGCCCCTTTTGCCTCCCAGGTGTGGAAAGATGCTGCCACTCAGATTTTCTTCTCTTTATCTGCTGCATGGGGAGGCCTGATCACTCTCTCTTCTTACAACAAATTCCACAACAATTGCTACAGGTATGTGGAGGCACTCCAAGTCCCAGAGGTGGCTGGTGAGTGGGACCTGGGGACAGAACAATGGGCTGAGTCATCAGACACCTGAGGCCACATCCTCACACTTCACCTGAAATAGAACCAGAGTTGGCTCTGGCATAGGTGAAACCCCTGCCGAGGCCCTGCTGCTGGCTTCTGGTGGCCTGGACCCCACCTTGCACTGCTGACTGTGACACATGGGATGGAGCTGAGCAACTAGCTGTGTCCTGGGACAGTCACTTTGTAAGCTACCTAGTCCATGGGTCTAGTCGGATGGTAGTCAGTGATGAAGTATGGTCATTCAGTCACTTGATAAATGTTTTTCTAGAGACCCCCTAAAAGAAAAGAGCACCTTGGCAATGGATGTGGTAATTAACTCAGTGGTGGGGATCTTGTCACAATGTATACATATATCAAATCGTCACGCTGTACACTTCATATTTTTTTTATTTTATTTTTTTATTTTTTTTTAAAGATTTTATTGGGGAATTGGGGGAGGGGAACAGCTAAGTTGTTGTCCTTCAGTCTTAGTTGTGGAGGGAGCAGCTAGCTCAGCTCCCAAGTCCAGTTGCCATCTGGCCTCCTGTCGGCAGCTCACAGCCACTCAGCTCAAGGTGCCATGTTCCATCTTAGTTGCGGGTGGGCATAGCCCACCATCCCATGCGGGAGGCGAACTGGAAGCCTTGTCGTTAGGAGCACGTGCTCTCACCAGCTGAGCCATCCTGCCACCTGTTGGCAGCTCAGCTTGGGCTCAGCTCACTGGCCCCTGTGGGAATTGAACTGGTGACCCTATTTCTCAGAGCTCACGCTCTTAACCAACTGAGCCACTCAGCTGGCCCACATTGTACACTTTAAATAAGATACAATTTTCTTTGTCAGTTATACCTCCATAAAGCTGAAAAAAAAAAAAGCAAACTTTGAGTCTCCTCCCAAACCTATTAATGAGAATGTCTGGAGGTTGGGTGGGCCCAGGAATCTACATATTCAGCTAGGATCCTGAGGTGATTCTGATGATAATGACATTTGGACAGTGTGATATTAGGGAGCTCTGGAACCCCAAAGACCTGAGAGAGCCTGGACAGCTCCTGGAGGAGATGATATCTGAATGTTAAATTTGTCTGACAGGCAATAGGAGAATAAGGCCCATTCTCTTGGGGGGCTGATAGAAAGGAAGGAAGGAGGGAGGAAGGAAGGAAGGAAGGAAAAGGAAGGAAGGAAGGAGGGAGGGGTGGAAGGGATTACTTTTGAGTTGTGACTTCACCATTTACTAACACTTCAAGATGTGGGCAAGATACTTCCCTTCTCTGAGACTGTTTCCTCATCTATAAAATTCAGATTATAATATTTTGTTGAGAGGTAAGAGATGACGTATGCAAAGTGGTAAGATAAACTATTTTGCACATAATAGGTGCTCAATAAACAGCAGTTGCCATTATTATTTTTATTATTATTATATGAGATATTTTGTGAAACAAGAGGAAAAGATTATAATTAAGCTGTGGCCTGGGTTGGCTAGCATCACCTCACAAAAGTGAGCTCTATACCAAATTTCAATGGGTGCAGGGGAGGAGGGAAGGCTTTCAGGTGGCAGAAACAGCTGGAGGGACCGCGTGGGATAGGAACGTGGGGCAGGAGCAGGTTAGTGGGATGAGAGCAGGTGTGCGCACATGGGGCTGGAGACACCCTTTCATTAGTTAGCTAGAGTTGCCATAACAAATACCGCAGAATGGGTGACTTAAACAACAGACTTTTCTAAGTTCTGGCGGCTAGAAGTCCAAGATCAAGGTGTCAGCAGGGTTGATTTCTTTGAGGCCTCTCACCTTGGCTGGTAGATGTCTGTCTTCTCCCTGTGTCTACCCTCTATACGTGTATCTGTGTCCTAATCGCCTCTTTTTATAAGGGCACCAGTCATATTGGACTAGGGCCCACCCTAATGACTTCCTTTTAACTTAATTAGCTGTTTAAGGACCCTATCTCCAAATACAGTCACATCCTGAGGAGCTGGGGGTTAGGATGTCAACATATGAATTTCAGGGGCACACAGTTCAGCCCATGACAGCTGGAATGCCAGACGAAGGTCTTTGAACTGCTTTGGTCACTGCTGCTCATTAACTGATGACCCAAGAATCAGGCCGAACACCATCAAAGGGGCGGACATTGCTCTGCGCTTTGTTAGAAATGAGGCTGTGTGGCGTGGCAGAAAGGACACAGGCCTGAGAGGCAGAGAATCTGAACTGAAATTGTCACCTGCCGTTAATCAGTCCATTACCTTCCCCTGGGCCTCAGTTGCCTCACCAGTAAACTAAGGGTCCAGACAAGGCGGGTTGTTTCCTGAGCACTTGCTCTGTGCCGGGCCCTGTGCTGTGCAGGTACCATCTCCATCCTCGCAGTCCTCATGACTGCGAGGGAGGCAGGGTCACTGCCACTACTTAAAACCAGAGCGGAAAGAAAGCAACTAGCTCAAGGTCATGCCCCGCTAACACGTAGGAGAATCAGGATTTGAATTTGGCGCTGAGGCTCCATCTAGCTGACTTTTCTTGATCTAGGATGGCTGGACAGGGTAGGCTGGGGAGCTGCAGCTTGTGGCCAACAGAGGGCAGTTGGATGAAGGCAGAGCGCTGGCCTCTCTCTCCTTTTTTACCCCTTGCTCTTCTCAGCCTGGGGGTCCCAACCCCAGGCTGTCCTCCTACCTTGGTGGCATTTCATGGCCCCACAGCCTTCCCTTCTCTCATCCATGATTCCTGTCCCCAAAAGGCCCCATCCTTTCAAGCTTTGATGTGATGAACAGACTTGCCTCTGCCACTGCAATAAGGGGAGACCTGGTTCTATAGCACGTGGAGCCAGAGGCCCTGGAACAGGGTGGCTTGGGAGACCTGTTTGAGCCATTTGGTGCTTATAAATTCAGCCTAAGGGAGACTGTGGTCAGGGCTGGTTGCTCCCTTCCTTTTGAATCAGAGAAAACAAAGCCAACCTGCAGTGGACGTGTGTTTAGAAATGGCATGTACCCACGTGCACACATTGTGTGCCATTCCCCTTGTCCCTTCCTACTCACCAAGCATACCTAACAGCCGACTCTCATCTCTTCCTTTAGGGACACCCTAATTGTCACCTGCACCAACAGTGCCACGAGCATCTTTGCCGGCTTTGTCATCTTCTCAGTGATTGGCTTCATGGCCAATGAACGCAAGGTCAACATTGAGAACGTGGCAGATCAAGGTACAGTGTTGTCACTCTGCTGTTGCAGGGCGAGTTCCAGGCTCACCTCACGAGATCCTCATTTATGCTCTGCTGGGAAGTTAGCCTCTGGAACAGGAGGGAGGGTAGGGCAGCCTGGGTTCCCCTCTGCGGAGATATCCTCAGCAGAAGCTCATGCAGGGTTAGGGCTGGTCAGTCCCTAGCCACTGGCCTCGCTATACAGGCCCATGTCCTGCTTTTCTCTCTCCTGGCTTCATTTTCCCTTTCCCCCTTCACTCAGCTCCAGCCTAAGTCAGGCCTACCTTGTTCCTCCTGTTAGGTGTGGGTGGAGGAGTTAGCAGGCACACCGCTGTCCCTGGAGCTGAGGTGGGCACAGCCTGCTGTAGGATGGCGCTGCTTGCAGGGGACTCTGTAGAAACCCAGCACTAACGCTTCATGGGAGCATTAACTTCAGAGCAGCCTTTTCCTGACAAAGCACTTCCCTGACTGTTAGGTCAAATGTGCTGTCAGGGCTTTCTGCTTAGTTAGCAAGGCAGACCTGCAGTTTGTTTTTTCCCCCGCTGTGGTGGAAAGGTTGGATGGTGGCAGTCAGGGGGATGTAGAATAAATGTTTATTCTCTACCCAAGTCATCACTAGATTCATGGCTAAGGTTTGTGTGGTATTTCCGAGTTTACAGAGAGCTTTCGTTTTTCTCATTTAATCCGTATTTCTAGCACAGTGTTTTGCAAAGAGAGTGTTTAATATTTTTATGTAACTCGTTATTTCCACCCGGCATTGTCCGACAAAGGATTTGGGTGTTTGGTAGATTTTCTGGGATTCACGGATTTCACTGTGGCTACTGCCTATCATTATTATTCTCTAATTAGATATTTAGGGGATGACTCAGTGTAGGGACCATGCCAGGGGCTGTGGGGACGTGACTGTGGGCCCTTGACAATCCAGAGTGTGTACCTGTGAGTGGCTTTTCTGTGTGGTTACCTTTCTTCAAGCTCACTGCAATTCTCAGATAATAGCTCAGATACAAGCACTGAGAAAACGAAGCCCTAGAAATGTCATCTTCTTGGTGGGCTGCTGGGTCTCTCCTGGTTTCCCAAGGATAATTAATTACTGCTTCAGTGGTGCTGAGGGTGCACTGCTGGCCCCAAAGAGTTAAAGAGCCACACACACTCCAGGGGGGTAATTATGTCTCCCTGGAGAGTGTGAAACCCGGGGATGCTTGGCTCTGCACAGTGCACTAAATTAGAGGCGCTGAGCCAATGGTTCTACCCACTGAAAATTCTCAGCCCCCTGGGGAGCATGGAGGGAAAGAGAGAGGGGAGAGAAGGCTTTGTCTTCAGGGGTGCCTGTGCCACCCCATGTCTCCCTCTTTTCCTCCCAGCAGAGTAGCTGGAGTAGGTAGGTCCTGCCCCACTTCCTAGCAGATCTGAGCTGTTATTTTTGTGACATGACCGAGCTCGTTGTGAACCAGTGGCCGAGTTGCCAGAGTGATTCATGAGACACGGGGCACATTGGTTAATGCTTCTGAGCGTCTGAGCTCTTTCCTGCCCCCAGGTGAGGGATTTGGGGGGCACATGCTATTAAAGCCCAAATGGAATTTGGTTTTTCCTTTATATAGAAAGCATCTGACAATTGCCTGTGTTTCTCTCGGAAACGTTCCCTTTCCAGATTTTCACTTCCTCTGATTTTAACGGGGAGAAGAGCACTTCTACCAGGTTCTAAGGTGTTGTGTTACTAACTGATAGTTTCTCACTGTCACCAACACAGGGACAGTGGGCTGCATTCCCGGCCGGGGAGGAGGCAGTGGCCCATGAGGCCTTCTCCCCGACCCAGTGGGGTGGCTAGCCTTGTTCATCTGAATTTACATGCATTCTTTTATGTGCTTTACATGCTTGTCTGATTTCCCCGGTATAATGGAGGCCTGATGAATATAGAACAGAGATTTGGGGTCAGGCCTGCATTCTAGGCCAGCCCCACTCTCTCCTAGCTGAGAAAGATTGACGTATAGACACATAGTACATTTTTGCTGACTCAACGTTAGTAACTTCAGTTGGGTCTTTAGTTAACAACAGGTTCTCTTTAATGACCTAACAATATTTTATTTTGTTTACTGCTCCCTTCTAAGGGAGGCAATTTTATCACAGTCATTACCCCTAAGCTTGGCCATATTGGAGTTTTGGGGGCCTGAGAGTGGGGTTGGTGATGAGGTCAAGCTGTCCTCGCCTTTTACAATGAGCGTAGGGAAGGGGCATGTTCTTAAGGCATCTACTCCAGAAAAGCATCTTCCGGGATAGTTAACCTTTTAGAATCATCTCCCAGTCACCTGTGTGGCTACCTGTGGAGCAGTGACTCATGGTCAAGTCCAACCTGAAGCCCTACCAAGATACTCATCCAACAGCAGAAAGACTGGGTTAGACCAGAGTAGATGGACACAAATGTGAGAATGGTGTTTAGAGTTCACAGGTCGAGGTGGTACCCGTCAGGTAAGCAGACCACTAGGAAGTGCTGCCTTGGTTCCCTTGCCCCCTAATGGTTCAGAGACCTGTCAGTCAAACTGAACACTCTCAAACAGGCCTGACCGTTCAACCATCTACCTGTCGCCTGGATGCCAGCCCTTCAGCCCAAAGGCACAAGGGTTCCGGCGGCATAGCCTCTGAGAGCTGCTCCATTTGTAATAGGTTTCACAGCCCGGTGGCCGTTCCTGGTGTGCTGTGGGTCTTGACATATTGTGTTGACCAGAGCCCCTGGCTGTGTCTTTAGTGGCTCTCTAGGATGAAGGATGCTGTCGCTGTAGGTCTCTGGGGACCTGTCCAAGTTGCTGGCATTCAGAGCCCCTTCGATCCCCTCTCATGGTCTGTGTGTACTGAGCTCTCACTGTGTCCAGGCATTCTTCTGAGCCCTTTATCAACACATTTAATTCTCACAGAAACTTGGCGAGGGTGGGTACTGTTCCCACCGCTGTGGGATAAGGAAACAGTTTTGTCCAGAGAGAACAAGTCTTACCCAAGGTCTCACAGCTTGTAAGTGGCAGCACCAGCTCTCCAGTCCACGAGGAATGGGTCCTGCGCTCCAGCCACTGGGCTGTACTGCCTACCATTGGGCTAGAGAGAAACAGGACTTGGCCTCTACCAGGCGCGTGGGCCTCATCTGGAGAAAGCTCTGCTGTGGCTCAGACAGTCCATCTTTTGAGAAAACAAACAAACCTGAACTCAACAAAATAATATACAAAATGTATTTTTAAGATCCACTCCCCAGCCACCTTGGACGAACGGAGTTTGCTGAAAATGATGCCGTTATCTGTATACTTTAGGGAGGCAGCTGAAATTGAAGCAGGCCGCATGTTTTGAAATCACTTTCGCCCTGAAAAAGCAGTAAAGCCCAAAGGACTGAATCCTGTTAAAGCGATCAGCCCAGGGCCCCCGGTAGTGGCCGTTTCAACATCTCCAGTCCACTTTATGGGTCCGACTGTTGCGAGAGCGCTGAACTGCCTTCCTCAGTGTTCTGCATTCGAGACCGCTTTTAAACTGTAGTTTAATACAGACTTTTCTTTTATGGTTCACATAGGGAGCCTTCCGAGGCTGGCTCTGCCATCCGCTCAATAAATGCATAAAGCAGGGGGTATCGGAGGCATTTGGGGCTTTTTTCTTTAAATACCCCAAGGCTCGGGGCAACACTGGGAGCAAACACCCTGATAAATTTCAGTTTAAAAGGTGCTCTTGTGCTCAAGTGACAAAAATGCCAGTTGCTGCAATTTCTTGTTTCTAGACATGTGCTGGCTGCCAATTGCCCCAGCATTCACTTGTCTCCGCCCATTCTCGTTTAGTTTTTTCCTTACGAGGAAAGTCATAACTGACAATCATGACTGACAATCTTTAGCCATCTTGAGTTACAGCAATCTTCCCAGTGAGGTCATGAGGCAGATGGGAGTGGCTGGCAGGGCTTCGTGATGACAGAGGAAACAGCAGCTTAGATATCCTCCTTCAAGAGCACATGCAGTAGTCTTTGGAAACCCTGAATCAGAGCTGCTAGCTTCCAAGTTCATTGTCCACTCAGAAGAAAAGCTAATATTCTGCAGGTGTTGATGATGTGTGAGGCATTATTTTCAGTGCTTTGCCTGTGTTTTCTCATCTGTTCCTCAAAGCCACTCTGTGAGGTAACCTATTGGTATCCCCATTGAACAGATGGGTAAAATTGAGGCTCATGTGTAAATTAAATCACTTGTCTAGGGTTGCACAGCTGGTGAATTGTGGAATTTGAATTTGGACCCATGTCTGTCTGCTTTCTCAGGCCTCACACTATGCTTCATTTCCCCCCTTCCCCAGCTATGGGGATGGACTGATGTAACCCCATGGACTGATGTAGCCCCATCTTTACTAAGCCTTTGTAGGGCAAGATCCTAAAAGCTTTAGATTGATTCATGTTTTATGTAAAAGGCTTCTCCTTGTGGAGTGAATAGGAGGGCGGGTAGTTAGGGGTGGGGGTGAGTAATGATGTCATTCTGGGCATGTTCTAACCTTTAGAGCAGGGGTTCTCAACCTCAGCACTATTGACATCTGGGTGGAATAATTCTTTCTTGTGAGGAATGTCCCATGCTGCTAAGCATCCCTGACCTTAACACACTAGACACCAGAAATCATCCTCTGACCTCCTAGTTGTGAGAATCAAAAATGTCTCCAGACATTACCAAATGTCCCCTGGGGGGCAAAATCACCCCTGGTTGAGAACCACGATTCTAGAGGGTAATTATTATTCTCCCCCCAACTCATCAATACAAAGATGGGTTTGTATTGATGGGACACAATCTAGCCTTGGGATCTGAATCACTGCTTCGGCCCATTTCTGAGCCTTTCCTCTGAAACGAGTTCCCCAAGATGTGGACCTTCCCTTTTAGGAGTTTGAGGTCTAAGTGGGGAGATGAGTGGAGACGAGTAAAAAAATAACAACTGTTGGGAGCAGCGTATACTCAACACCAACTCAGGGTCTCCATGGAGAGAGGACCCTGTGGGCTTCCAGGAAGAGGGGGCCCGGGGCCGGGCCTGTCCGCAATTTGTCTTGTTCGTTCCAGGGCCAGGCATTGCATTTGTGGTGTACCCGGAGGCCTTAACCAGGCTGCCCCTCTCTCCGTTCTGGGCCATCATCTTTTTCCTGATGCTCCTCACTCTTGGACTTGACACTATGGTGAGCCCCTTCCCCTTCCATCCCGGCTCCAGGCTCCTTCTGGGGACCCCCTTCTCCTGGGTCCTGTACGCAGCCTGTAGCAGGAGGTGGGCTTAGCGGTACCTGAACCTTACCCTCGGGCTATATAGGGATGATGAGGTTCCTGTCCAGGGCTCAGGATAACCTTCTATTTGTGGGTGACTCATGTGATGGTGCCAAGCAGCCATCCTTGTCTCCCTTTTTTCCTCTCTCTCCATTCTCCATGCAAGGTTTAGCCTGTGCACGTCCTGCTTCGGTGTCGTTTTGCCCAAGCAAATTCTATGGGGCTGGATAAAGGAAAATAATATGAGTTTTAGGGAAGTGGCTATGGGGCTGAGTCTGCTACAAATCATGCTGACAGGAGCTCAGGGTTAGTAGTTGGGTGTAAAGAGGACTTTTCCTCGAGGAGAAGATGAAAGGCAGGGACACTGGAGGAGAGGATTTTACATCTCATGAATCCAAAGTGAGGCTTCAAATATCCTGATGGGTGAGTGTGAGTGCAGTCTCTGGGGGCTGGAGACAGTTTTTAAAGCTTATAGCCTGTTTGGATTCCCCTAGCTGGCCTTGTGTAGTCCCGTCAAGGGACTACAGTCCTAAAAACCAAACCTAGCACAGATACCACTTTCCCCGGTGGGAACACAGAGGGCATTTTGGAGCCTTCTGGGTTGGGTGGCCTATCTCAGATGCCGCTTTCCTGTATCCATTCCAGTTTGCCACCATCGAGACCATAGTGACCTCCATCTCGGACGAGTTCCCCAAGTACCTGCGCACACACAAGCCGGTCTTTACTCTGGGCTGCTGCATTTGCTTCTTCATCATGGGCTTTCCAATGATCACTCAAGTAAGTTGGGATGGGGGCAGATGGGGGCCTCCTGGCTATTGATCCGTTTACCCTGAGCTATCAGACCTCATAACAACAGCCAAATCACTGCCATTTTTGCACAGATGACACCAGTTCATTGGGGATTCTGGCCACAGAGGGAAATATGTCACCTTGGCTACTAATGATCTTTCCAGGATCTTTATAATTGAGATGTAGCCTTCGTCAGCCAACAAGGCAGCTGTGTCCTACTTTAAGAAAATATAAAAATCCAAATTGACTGACCAGAGAAATTTCTGGTTGATTATTCATTATAAACAAGAGTCTACAGCCACCTGAATTCCTTCTGGCCCTGAGTGTATTGGTCAATTGAGTGTGAGCTCACTCAGTGTACGTATTGCCTTTGCTCTCTCTATGACCTTGGGCCTTAGTTTCTTTATCTGTGAAATGATGGATTGGAATGAGATGGTTTCTCAGCCTCCTCTACTGTAGAGAGACTTAAAGAGTGAGGTAAAGATGCAGGGTGATGCATGAGGAATAAAGACACCTAAAGGTTAAATGAAAGTCAATCAAATGCAGATATGTGAGTCAAAATGGTCATCTAGTTCTTAGAGCAAAAATGAAGCAATCTGACTGCTTTCACATCTTCAGATGTTGACCTTTGCCTTTTAATAGTAAGATGTGCGATGGCTTTCTGTGCTTCTATTGGTTTGCTCAGGGTCTCTCCAGGGACCGCTTCGCTAACACAGCAAGGCCTCCAGCTTACACAAGGGACCAGCTTTAGGCAGGGAGATCCTTTGGCTCCTGTTTACACCCGACTCCCCTCTCCCGTTAGAAGTGGGGGAGAGCCTCGATCCAGGCCCACTGATATTGGTTGTTTCTCTTCCCTTCCTTCTAGGGTGGAATTTACATGTTTCAGCTTGTGGACACGTATGCCGCCTCCTATGCCCTCGTCATCATTGCCATCTTTGAGCTCGTGGGGATCTCCTATGTGTATGGTAAGGGAGCAACCGTGCCTGCTTCTCTGGTCGAACGTAGTGTTGTTACGCAGGTTTTCCATCATATGTAATAAGACAATGAATGGGCTTAATTGCTGCTACTTAGGGAACATAAAAGAGCGGCGCCTTTATCCCCAAGCTTGCTTCAGGACCACTGTGACCCAGATTTCACAGAGAAATGACTTTGACTTCTATTCCTTGGGTTCTGTCCCCTCACATATGCCCAGAGAGTCTAGTGTCCAGAGGCCACTCATTGAAGGTGTTGATGACACTAAAAGAAATACACAAAGACATATCCAGAGATGGTCAGGTCTGCTGCCCAAAGCAGGCACTTTTTGCTGTGGACACAAGGAAGGAACTTGGAGCCTTCCTACTTCATGGATTGACCTCCCTGGAAAGGCCCTCAGAGCTCACTGGGCCCGGTGCCCCCAGGAAACCAGCAAGAGCTCAGAAAGAGGAATGCCATCTCTCAGGTCACACAGTGATTTAGGGGCAGAACAGTGTTCAACTCCTGGGTCCTATCTCCTGGTCCAGAGCTGTTTCCACCCTACAGTGTATGTGGTTGACCCTCGTTAGGATTGCCTAGGAGTAGAACAGGAGGCTCACTGCGACCTGGGAACTGTCAGAGTGAGTTGAGAAAAGCCGTCGGTGACTCCCTGACACTGTTCCCAGCACAGGGCACGGGGCGTGGCTGTTCTCCATGAGGGCTGTTGTCAGTGGGGCCTGGAGACTCAGGGCCATGAAGAGCTGGCTGATGTTCTGGGTCTGGGCTTGCTTGACGTGGAGTAGAAGTAAATGGCAGGAGCTGAGGGCCACTGAAGATCTCAGGACCATTATTCTGTCAGCGGGGGCTAGAGTGGACTTTTTGGGTAAACTTTGCAATCAAAATCTAATATCTATACAAGAAAGAACATGGATCTTGACTACACGTCTCTACAAATTTTCACTCCCGTGTAAGCAGCATCCACATCAACAACTACAATATTACCAGGGCCATTTGTTTTCAGAGGGGCTGAGATGAACTATGCTCTTCCCTGAAGGATTACCACAGCCTCTGCTTTCAACCCCAGTAAGAGGTTGTCTTCTCATGTCACATCACCCTTCCCCACTTTCAGGTAGCAGAGAGCAGGCATTGAGGAAACAGGACCGGGAAGGATAAGGCTGGGCTGAGGTGGGCTGGGGGCACAGGCAGGTGATGGCAGCAGGTACAGGTGGGGCACAGGCAGGTGATGGCAAAGGGTAAGAGGTGGCAAGTGAAGGCTGAAAGAGGGTCCCCCAGAGACTGAATTCCCTGCTCCTCATGGGGCTGAGGACCCAGAAATCCAAGGAGGCTGGGAGAGTGGGAACAGGAGGAGCGAGTGGCCAAGGTCTCAGGGCAGAAGGGCTGAGGACGTGCAGGGCTTGCTCTCCATGGGAAGGCAGAGCGCAAGTGGGAGCAGCTCTGCCCCTCTTGACCTGCGAGGGTGCCCACTTTGCACACAAGTGACCAGAGGAAGCAGGAATGAGGAGCATTCAGCTGAGAGCTGCTGGCTATGAAGGAGCTCGAACTCAGGGACCGTTCATGTCCCTTCAGCGTCGCCATCTCACAGTTCTAGAAAGCCATGCTTCTGATGAACTCAGGAAGCAATGCAAGAAACCGCTGAATTCTAAAACATTCCTCAAGAGCTTTTTCTTTCAAGGAGAGGTTTAAAACTCTTTCCTAAACCAAGAGCGTGTGGGTTTGGTGGTTATGTGGGGGCATGAGACGAGCTATCTGCTCTGAATGTTACCTGAGTTAAGTTAATCAGTGACCAAGAGGACAGCAGCCCTTTGAGTTCCAACAAAGTGGGCGATGGCCACTTGGAATTCCATTGGTTTTTGCCCGCCATTATCATCTTACACAGAGCAAGGGAAAACCGACTCATAGAAGTGTCCTTGGGAGGGTGGAGGACAAAAAAAACAATGTACAGTGACTCTCACTCTAAACCCCAAGGCTTTCATAATACACTGGGATTACAGACCACAGCCTTAACTGCTTTTGCCAGAGTTGTTCTGAGCACATAAGGCCACCTCTCTGAAAACAGCCACGCAGGTAAAGATGCCAGGCTGTGGCAGTGCTGGGTCACACAGGCTGGAACTGAGTTTCTTAGATGTCACCATGGGATGACGTTTTTGAACCTCACTGCAGAGAAGATTTAATATCTATTTAAATGTCTGATTTTTCCTAATAGTACCAGCGGTGAGTCATTTGTCTGCTGGTTTCCTGCATCATAGGGGTCATGTTGACACCAGGCTGGGGCCCTCTCTAGCCAATGCCCCCACCTCACCAGCTGCCGCAGCACCTCATGCTCGGTCTCCACTTGTCTCTTTGCAGGCTTGCAAAGGTTCTGTGAAGATATAGAGATGATGATTGGATTTCAGCCAAACATTTTCTGGAAAGTCTGCTGGGCATTTGTAACCCCAACCATTTTAACTGTAAGGATTGCATGCTTTCTCGTGCAGCTAGCACCTCGCATGTGTATGTGGTGCTTTATGCTTGAACAAGGCATGTGCCTACATATGAGCCTGGGAAGCTGGAATGATGGGTATTGTTACTGCCTTTCAGGTGTGGAACCTGTGGGTCAGAGAGGTGAAGCGACTTGCCTAAAGGTGCTTAGCCAGTTGGGCACCCTTATGCGCCGTTTAGAGTACGCTTATGGAACATTTCCCATTCTATCAGTCTGCTTCATGTACTGATAGCAGAGAACAATCACATTTCCCACTGCCCATCATGGTCCAGGCTCTGTTCAAAGTGATTTATTTATATGTCACCCCATGTCTCCCCCACAGCAGCTCTGGGGGGTTGGCATAAGCATTTCCAATGTGCAGATGAGGAAACAGACACCCAGAGGCTATGTGACTTGCCGAGCATTGCGCACCGAATACCCAGCAACAGCCTGGGTTTGAACCCAGGCAGCCTGGCTCCGGAACTCTTGCTGCTAACCACGACTCAATACAGCCGCTCCACAGCTAATGTAGCGTAAATGAGACTTTTATCGTTCATTTTTATTGCTTCTGAGAACTATTTTGTTATCTTCAAGTATGGTGATGACACTTTTAGGTCATCTGACATTCATCTCCTGAAAGATCAGAGCCCTTCATGTGTCAGTAAATCTGCACAGGGACTTACCTGTGCATCTTGTGGCCTCCTTTGATGTGCCATAGGCTGCAGGCTTTGCCTCAATGCACCCTCCAAGCAGAGTAATTGATGGAGACCTTGCCTTTCCCCATCCTCCTCCCTGGCCTGTGGTGGGTGTCAGCGCCACAAGACTGCAGGAAGTCAGATGTAGTTCTGGCTGGACCCAGCAGGTGGCAGTAGAAACCAGTTTAAAACCCTTAGTCTACGTAACAGTACCAGCTTCGCTAAAGGAACACAAGCCAGGATGGAAGTAAAATTGTAAAGAAAAAATATTTTTCTTTTTGCTCTTTTTTCTTTCTTTCTTTCTTTGTCTTTTACTGTCACAGAATGAGTTTTAATCAAAACGCAAGTTCTTTATGAAAAGACAGAAGTGTAGATAGAAAAACCACTCAGCATTTATCTCCCTCTGCACTGGCCATCACGCCGAGTGAGACCCACACCTGTACTCACATTTTAGCGGCTGTAATTTGTCTGACAAGTCCCACCAGATTTGGGGCATGAGAGTTGAAAAGAAATGAGATAGATTTTCCAGTGTCTTGAATTCAGGACCAAAAAGTGTCTGGAGAACTCAGATTTACCTAATTTGGTGGGAAGAAGTGACACTCTTCCACCTCCGGCGTTTTCCAGCTCTGTGGAGCTTTGCCGTGTCCCCCAGTTAATACTACACGTGATTTATTCTCAGGTGGAATCCAAGTTAGAATCTGCTCTAGATGCTTATGTGCCTTTCCCTCCTGTCTTAGAAGAGGTTAAGCTTCAGGGAATTGGATTATATTCTGTAGAAACATCACATAATAATCAGCACTACTATTCGTGGAGGCCTGGTAAGAGGCGGGCACTTTACGAACGCTGTTGCTAAAGCTTTCGACCTCTCTGCTTGGTGGGCGACTCTATCCCCATTTTGCAGCTGTGTGCACTGATGCTTGGAGAGGCTAAGGTGATAGTCCACGGCCACAAGACTTGCAGGTGACAGAGCTAAGAATTGAATTCAGGGCTGCCTAGGCCTCAAGCCCACCAGAGACCTGTGGAGAGGTCTCAGAAAATATCCCAAACCAGATTTCCCTTCTCTGTTTGGGAGCTAGGGACAAGCAGAAATGGTCCATTCCATCACCATCGCCACTTGTTGAAGTCTCTTTCCAGAACCCTCTTGGTCTGCCATCAGCAAAAGGTCAGGGTGGGCCAGACTCGGTGGCCAAACTATCATCTCTCATGGCCAGGCTAATGTGAGGGCAGCGTTTTATCACAGCTGACTTGGCAAAGGGAAATTTATGGCAAGAACAAGTTTGCACAGATACGTTTGATGTGATATTTGAGCAACTAGAAATGGGTATCAAATGACCAGGCCTCACACTTATTTTTTTGCCATTCTGTAAAATGGATATTTGTAGTGTGCTGAAACGAGCTCAGATTATGGGTTTAAATTACTTCAGAACCCCTGAAATAAAATTGATCATTTTTATATGTGCCTTCGTGGATTTATAGAGCTATAAATATTCTCCATGCAATTATTGTATACATAGTCAGATCACGTTACTGAATTATGCGCACACATAAGCAGATGAATTGCTATTTATATAGTAAATGAAATGGAGCAACTTACCATAAATACATTAGGCCATACTTCCAATAGACTGCCTAATAAAGCTTATAACTCTAGGGGCAAATGTTTAAAAAGGGGCCAAGAGTCAGGCATCTCTTTCCATAAGAGCAGGTTTTTTTCAACAGTTGTCTTCAGGCTCGTGTTCCTTCGAATCAATGCATTGAATTATTATCGCACTGAAATACTCACTTGCCCCAGCAGCCAGGGCTTTGCAGCCATAATATAGATGACTTACATTTGTGTAGTGCTTCACGCTTTTCCAAAACATGTCCATATATTGTTTTTCCTGACATAATTCGCTCCAGTCATTTTCAGGCAGTTATTTTACTGCTTCAGATAGAACAAGAGAAGTGGGGAGGAAGCGAGGACTTATGTCATTATTATTAGGTCCATTATTCTAGGCTGATGCTGCCACAGGCGGGATGAATTCACAGATGAACACAGTTTTCTCAAGGCAATGCCTCCCCAAAGGCTTGGGCAAGAGCAATTAGAACCCCCGTTCTGTTTGGGCACCTCTCTTTTCAGCATGTGTCTTCCCTTGTTCCTTTCAGCTGCACTAGCCCAGACATCAGCAGGGTCTCACTGCTGTTGCTAGCTAGAGAAAGTGTGCAGTGATAGGAGATGGGAGAAAATCAGTCACGACCTCCCTTAAAACTGAGGGGCAATTCTTGAGTAAATACTAGGCTATTGTTCCCAGAAAACTCCTGTGTGGAATACGGGGTGTGAAATATATCCGTTTTACAGCAGAGGACTCTGAGACATAAAGAAGCCCCCTGTTAACTAGTGGTAGAGCCCAGGCTAGCTGTTGACCTCCTGGCTCTCGGCCCACGAATGGGTGACGAGGACTACTCACCTTGAGTCAGTAGAGAGGGGCCTGTGCTTCCATTCCCTTTGTCCCACAGTTGATTACAGGACCAAGCTTCCATCTTTGTCGCTGCTTAGGGATGACTCTAGGACACTCAGCCAGCTTTAGAGGCAGCTCCTGGGCACACATGGAGAAGGAGTAGATTCAATTCATGTTTTAAAAATCAAAGGACAGAAACTTAAGGGATTTCTTTCTTGTAACAAAAGCTGGTTATCCATTATGGAAACTGCAGACAACCCCTTACACACACCCACCATCCCTCGCTCCCACCTCCATCCATCAGTCTCCTGGGTGTAGATCCTCTAAACGTGTCTTCTCAGCCTGTGTGTGTGTGTACACCCACGCGTATGCATTGCTCGGTTCCTGTGAGATGGCAAATGCAGGATCAACAGCCACATGGATGTGGCGTCTTCACCTCTTTGAAATCCAGTTTCTTCATTTGGAAAACGGAGTAATAATACTTCCCTCTCAGGGTCGCTATGGGTGTGAAACGAGATAACAGATATGAAAGCATCAGACCCATAGCAGGGGTTCAATCCATGGCTGTTAAATGAAGGACTACTTCACGGCACCACTCTAACACGTGTGTTTCTCTTTCCTTCCTAGTTTATCCTTTGCTTCAGCTTCTACCAGTGGGAGCCCATGACCTATGGCTCCTATCGCTATCCTAACTGGTCCATGGTGCTCGGATGGCTAATGCTCGCCTGTTCCGTTATCTGGATCCCGATTATGTTTGTGATAAAAATGTATCTGGCTCCTGGCAGATTTATTGAGGTAATTCTGTCAGCTCCTGTCCCCTGCCATCCCCTCCCGAGGGAGAAGCTCTGAGAGCTCTATGCATTAAAAAAACAAAAGATTCGGTAAACTTATTCTAGAGGGAGACTTGGTGATTAAGCGATTACAGTTGCCACTGTTTCTATTAAACCCATTTTTATTATGTATTATTCCTCTAATGGAGGTGCTCAGCCAATCCACAGGCTGAGCTGTTATTATGCTATTCCTCAGTGGTGACGGCTCTAGGGAATAAATGATCAGACTGTCCCCTCTTCCCTGGAGTTTTCTTCTCCTCTCCCCTCACCCACAGTTTAAACCCCAGTGTTCAGTTTTTAACCACACATCAGAGTCCCCCTTTCCTGATGTTCCTCTCTGTTCAAGCCTCCTCCCTCCAAACATCTGTAACCATTCAATTAAAAATCACTACCCCTTCGTGCTGTGCTTGTGTTAGGAATGGCTGAGGGGGTCCAAGCTGCTTAAAATGTCACCATCCTATAGAACATAATGCAATCTCCAGAGCATGGCTGGTATGAGGTGGAACTTGTCTTTCTTTGTCAGTTAATTCCTTGCGGGGCCCATTTCCCATTTCTAATGCAAAAACAAACAAAGCAAAACAAAACAAAAACAAAAACAAAAAAGCAAAACCAGACAAACAAAAACATTCCCAGAGTGGATGGGAAGAGGACTGCCACTTGTTGGGCCACCAGCAAAGTGTGGTCAGGCTTCTGTTACTTATGACAAGTCACTTGCTCAGGCACGCTAGGAATAGATCGGCCCTGCCTCCATCTTGAAGATCCAGACCTGGCGTTTTGGACCAGACTGGTGCTACTCAGAGTTTGGCCCAGGGACCAGCAGCAACAGCACCCCTGGGAGCTCATTGGAAACGCAAATGATGAGACTCTAGCTCGGTTCCCCTAACCACAGTCCTGGGGAATTGGGACCCTGGTGTCTGTAATTTAACAAGCTTCTCAGGTGATTCTAATGCAGTCAACTTTGAGAGGCATTGGGTTTGACCAAGGTGCAGAAACACCTGCTGATAGAGGGCAGTAAAGAGCAGCTGTAGGGGCTTTCCTCTCAGTCAGCCAGATTGAGGGAAAAAAAAGAGAGGTCCCTGGAGTGTCTTGTGAAGGCTTGGGAGGGGAGAAGCGAGACGGGCAGAAAGCACACGAGTAAATGTGTGCCACAGATGCCCACATGCCGGGAGGCAGCCGTTATTTTTCACTGGACTAAAGATGGAGACAGGGTTGGCAAAGGGAGAAGTAAGAATCTTCTTACTGAAGCAGCATTCAGGTTTTCGTCCTCAGGAAGTTCTGTCCATTTGTCCCCTTCGAGGTAGGTAAGTTCTCGTGGCCTCCTTCGTGCCCAGGGACGGCTTGCTTGCGCCCCAGACGAATCTCCCCACCATTGACCCAGAAACCTCTTTCCCTGAACAGAAGCTGGTTTAGCCTCTGCTACTTTTATGTTAGGCTGAAATTCTCTAATCTGAGGAGTTGGCTATATACATTTATTATGGTTGGTTTGGGACACAAAGGTTGCAAACTGATGATTAAGGGGAGATTAAACTAACAGCTATAAGAAGCGGCTTCACTTTAATAGGTAATAAACACATAATTGTTCCCTCTTATGTAGTCAGAAATATGTTTTCTTTCCTCCTTCTAAAAAATGTTTCAGTCAAATTATGTTTTCCGGAAGAAGTTCAGTTGAAGGATTGGAGATAGTCCCATTATTTTTAGCTTGCCTGTGAGAACCCACACTGTTGAACTGAGTCAGAAGCATATATTTTTGTCAACAGATAATTAAATCTTTGCTCACTCTTGGCGATGTATCTTTGGGATTGGGATTTTTTTTTTCTGGCCATTTATATACTTTTGGGAAATATGCTAAACAAAATCCAATTATTTTGATATAGCAACCCACTGTTGAGACCACAGAACAAAAGTAATTGGGCATGCACGTTCTTTGCAAACTGCGTTTGGCCGTGGAGAGAGAATCTTGCCGATTCTCTTCATTTGGAGGGAAAAAGTGTGTAATTAAAATCTGGGTCTTTTTTCCTCTATTAATCTTGTACAAGGCAAACCTCGAGCCATGGTAATATTGCTTGCAGGGTGATGTAAATAATTTCAAGTGAACCAAACTTACTCTCCTCTTTAACGTGTCTGTGGCCCAGTTAATTAATAGGGCCGACTTTCCTAACTGCTCCCCCTGGTGGGGGCTCTGTTGGCTCAAGGGGGAGTTCTGGCAAATGTGATTGACAGTCTGGGGTTGGGTGGGTGGTCCTAGGGGAAGGTGCACGACTTCTGTGACCCTGTGTGTCTTTGGCTTCTTTGCAGAGGCTAAAGTTGGTGTGTTCGCCGCAGCCGGACTGGGGCCCATTCTTAGCTAAGCACCGTGGGGAGCGTTACAAGAACATGATCGACCCCCTGGGAACCTCTTCCCTGGGACTCAAACTGCCAGTGAAGGATGTGGAACTGGGCACCCAGTGCTAGCCTGATGGCATGGGACGGCCAAGGCCCAGACTCCATCCTGGATTTCCTCTCTGCCTCCCCCTGCTGGTTTCCCCAGCTTTCCTCCCATTTTCCTTCGTCCCTCCCACATTTCTGTTCATACCCGTGCATGAGAGTGGTTCCATAGGACATAGTGTCGCATGCTGTAGTGAAGAGCTAGACAGACCACTTGAAGCACGGTTTGCCTGTGTCCATGGTGTCAGTGTCCGGTAGGGTTGGTCCCCTGAGCACACATTTTATCCCCCAGGAGTGTATCAACTAGGCGAGCGCTTTCCAGCGAAGTCACAAAGGAGGTTTGTGTGACTGGTCAACAGAGAAGCGTCCACTGTGTGTTGTCATGGGTGGTGCCAATGAGGCAGATCCAGGATGGCAGAATAACAGGACTGTTAATTTGGACTCATCGGTGGCGTAGTGGTGAGCTGAGCAGCGTGGTGGTTTCATTCAGACACATAAAGATCAGGGTACATTTGGAGGGGCAGCAGTGGTCAGAAAATGTTGTCGAGTAAGACAAGGCCACTGGCTTTGGACACCACCAAGGTGGTTAAGTTCACATTTCCATTCACAGTAGGGGATGCTGCCTTCTTTTGTACCAACTGTGTCCAGTGTGCAAGGACTCTGCACACTGCGAATCTCAGCGAAGAGTCGGCTCTTCCCTCAGTCATCCTTTTTTCTTTTCCTTATAACCATATTTGTGAATTCTTTTGGTCACTTCTCCCACCTCTGCACAAGAAGCCATCATATAATTTGTGCCTAATGTTGTATGTTCGTAATAGAGCTCCATTCTGGTTTCTACGTGACATTTAGCCCTGTGGTTCAGTGTCATGATCCTGTGTTTCTTCTTTTCTAAATGTCTTTCTATAAGCTGTCGATACCTTGTCTTTCAACCTCTGGGAAAATAAGACTCAGCCTGGTTCTGTCTATATATTATATATATAAGACACAAACTCTTAAAAGTCAGATAACTTCTCAATTTTTACTCTTCACTTTTTTCATTCACAGCCAATGCCAATTGTGGTCATAGAGAAAGAAAAGAAATGGAGAGCTTAATAGAAAGCAACCATAATATTCACTGCGCTGGTAGAACATTTTAGGTCATGGTATTTACAGATATTTCTGATAAATACAGCTTAGGTAAGTAGCAAGCGAGCCAATTAAGACTATAGCTTTTAAGACTACATTTAGCTAATTCAATTTTAAGAGTTCCCAATTCACAGTACTCATAAGTGCACTCTCTAATGAGAGCAAATCATACGTCTGCAGAGATTGGCGAAGCCGTAACCTTTATTATCTTCTTGTATCCTGAACATGCATATATGAAATTTTTAAAATGTGATATGTGTTCATGTAGTGTGTACTTGTAGTGGTGTTTTCTGTCCTTATAAATATCTTATGAATCACTGTAGATGGTGAGTTTAGACTAGTGTAGTCTGGGTTTTTTTGTTTTTTTCTCTTACAGTAATAGGTAAATCTAAAATTGTTTCCTTTAGGGGAGACCATTTCAATCATTTTCTTATTTGTCTTCATATTACAGGGTCTCAGGCAAAGTTTTCAGTTCAAATCTTGTATATTGACGTGACATTTTCATCCTGTTCAACAGCAATGAAACCCAACAACAGACCTTAATGTAACATTTGTTTAAAAATGACTTCATTTGTTTAAAACAAAAAGTCTCAACTCATTTTACTGAGCTCTCCCTTTTTTAGGGCAAACATCATTACCTTTTGCCAACACCAATGTGAACTTCTAGTTTTCAAGAGCAGCCTGTGGAAACTTTTAGAGAAGGAAACAAAGATGGGTTTTGAGCTTTAGGCTTTCGTCTCTTTTGTCTGCAGTGCATGTTTGTCCTCCCCCCCTCCTCGATCTCCTTTTCCATCTAGTTCCCAAAGCTAGAACTTACTAGAACATATCTCAGAGGCTAAGCCCTTCCCCTAGACTTAGCTTTAGGAAGCTGAGCTGTGGCCTCACCTGTCCCAGTGTTTCCCATAGTCATCCGTTGGCCATTAACAATGGTTTCCCCAAGAAAGCCATATTGATGAGAAGCCCCCATTCCTGTAGCAGATTTCGCATAGTGGTACCAAAAATTAGTTTCTCCAGTTGGTCCCTGGTGCAGTGGGAGAGGCAAGGGACAACAACTTAGATTTGGAAATCATCTGCAGCCTTTCCAATTTGATGGTAGAAGGAACGAGTGGAAATCAATTAGCATTCTCTCATAGGACCTGTGTGTTTGTGTCAGGACGAATGATTTTTGGATTTTCTCTCTTGCTCCTTGGCTAAAAGTTGATTCTGATGCTGGATGCCAATCCACTTTCTGCTAATTACTGCTGTTGTGATTAAAAGAAGCGGGGAGAAAGCCCTGTGGAGGCTGCAAGATTTGTCTTGTCCAAACTGAAAGTTAACTTAATTGTGAGAAGGGGGACCCCCTCACCCTCAACTGTTTTGCAGTTGAGAGTAGTTGCATGGTGTTCATTGCAATCTGTCCAGTCAAGACACAGTAGCTGTTTCCTGAGCAGCTGGGTTTTCTGTCTCCTTTCCCCTACAATTTCCACGTTTCATATACCCATATACGTTACACTTTCCTCATAGGTAGAAGACTCTGAACTTATCTGGCAGCAGTTACATTGGCAAATGTAGTTTTGCCCATGTCTATAGTCATGTTCAACTTTGAGGCTTTCTTTGCCAGAGGTGGGTTCAGTGTCTGAGCTATTTCCAGTTATTGAGAATCTACCCGCTCTGCACCTCCCGGAGACTTGGCTGGGATGCTAAAAGTTGAGATGCATATGACCAGATGGATGTTTCTATGCTGTGTTAAAATGCACAGCCAATTGGAAGGAAAAAAAAGTGAATGAATAAAAAGAACATGAACAGCATTATCATAAACTGTCACTTGAGAGTCCCCCTTCAAACTGAGGAAAAAACTGAGTTGCTGAGAAAAGACTTTCATTGGTTCACTGTGTAGAATGTGGGGTATTTTCCATTGGGGAGATAATTTCCTAATAGCAACAAATGCCAGAAACCCATTCTGAGTTAAAAAAAAAAAGCCATATGTTAAAAACAGTAACTCTGTAATATCCTTAAAGGAGAAAAAAAATGTATATTTCTTAACTGTTGGTGTTGTGGCTTCTTGTGCAAATACTTGTCTTGCATATTAGTAACTTAATCTCTTTAGGGCCATGTGTTTGTCGTGTATAAATGTGTCCAATCTGGTCTTTTTTTAAAAAAAAAATTTCCCTTTGTATTTATTTATTGCATGAAATCCGGTCAATGCAAAATCTTGATGACCTCAACGTCTTTGAAATTTCTGATGTGTTTTTAATACGTAAGACATGTAATCAACTTGTATTTCAGTGAGTGGCACTTTAAAAAAGACATTTTAACACAACGACCTTTAAATGGATAAGACGGGGGTTGTCTTTGTGTTAATGTTGCATTGGAGCTGAGTTTTCCTTTAAGTTCTTATTCTGTTATCTACGTGTGCCTCAGTGCTTCCTGACAACCTTCACCTGTCAGCATGGTTATCCCATGCCTCAAATTAAGATTTTTCTTTCCTTTCTGTTCCCTTGGCCATCGGTCATTTTCCTCTTCCCAGAGACTTGCACAATAACAATTGCTTAATGTATGCGTGATGGCAAGGTCACAACACCGCTGCTGTTTTTGCACCTGGATCTGGGTTTTGACTTGCTTCTTGAAGGCAGATGACTCACGTGAAGGCTTGCTGCGTGGCAGGTTGTCTTGCAGGGAAAAAAGTTCAGGGTCAGTGAAGGAGCATTTCTTCTGTTTCGCACTGGGTATCATTGCAGAAAACGTCCAGGCTGGGTGCAGAGGTTTGGGTGATGTCATCCTAGCACTAATTTCTCCCCAAAGTGGCCCTAGGATCTGTAAAAGTGAAGCTTCCTATCTTTCCTAGATTTTGCTTCAACTGCACAGAAAGGCTGAGTAATGTTGAACCGTAGCCTCTGCTCAGTCACCTCAGAGCAGCCTGCAGCCAAAGAGAAAGTGTTTTCAGAGTGGGCATTGATCACCTCTGAAAAGCAAGCAGTGGTTTGATTTGCCTGCCATGAATTAAATACATCTTCAGGTAACCATTTGCCTTATAGGTGTATTTTATTGTTAGGGTGATACTTAGTAATTGACTAGGAATTGTTTTGTCTCTCATTTTTTTTGGTCTTTTTTTTTGCACTTTATTATGGACCTATCATTGGAATAGGTTTATTTTTAAATGGCATCTTTGGCTATTATCCTAAATGTAGGCATCTTATGTGGTATTGTTGCCTATGAATAAAGATATGTTCCCTAATCAGGTCCTTATATTTTTTCATTAACTGTACATGAAGAAAATATATTATGTTACAAATGATGCATCATATATATATTATAGAGTACATACTATATACTGTGCATTATTCATTTAAGAAGTCATTATTCTTGAGGCCCTACCTCAAATTTTGTATTTATGTGTACAAATGCAATTTATTGTATTATATATTTGCCTATTATATACTGACATAAATTAGAATTTATCCTTATAATGTATGAGTTCACAAAACCCTAAATAAACATCAGTGTTTAAAACATGATGATTTTGGTATTGTGTCCATTACCCACACTCTTCCTTTCTTAACAAATGCCCTTCAGGTGCCTGCAGGGCTGATCTATTTTTATTGGGAGAAACCTGGAACAAAAATGGAAAACTGCCCTCCTGGGTAAATGAGATTTGTGCTGATGTAGAAACAAATATCAATAGAATTGTTATATTCTTAACCATCAGAATATACTATTGTTTGCTGAATTATTAATTACTCCTGATGGGAAGGACAGAAAGGGAGGGAGAGAGTCTGAGTGAATCTGAATAGAGGGACTAGGCAAGTTAAATCCTTGAGTGTGTTGTAATAATCATATTGTCAGTCTTCAATTCCACTTTACTTCAGCAAACATTTACGTAGCTCCTGCATTGACTTAGGTCGCAGGCAAATCTGAATAAAAAATAAAACAGTCCCAAGTCTCAAGGAACTGAGAGCCTAGTAGTAAGACTAACTCCTATTAAACAAACATACAAACAAATCAATAAATGCCATTTCTCCCCTTGTAAGTAGATAGAGCCTCCAGGTTTCCTGCCCAGAGATGGGCCCTGAGCTCCAGTGTCAACATGTAGAGACTGGCAGTGTGCCCTTCCTGTCTGATCATGTCAACCCAGAAGGTTGCCTCTGTTCTCCTCAGATGAACAGCACACTCACGCCCCGTCTCCATCTTCCGTGCCCGTGTTGGCAGGTTACGTGGATGAGCTGGGCCACTCCTCCTGGGAAAAGACATGCCTTCAGCGGATGCTGGACCATGTGCCGAGTGCGTATGTATCCATCCTGTGGAAATGAGACTTGCACACACACTAAGGCTTGTCCATAACACTGAACTTCAGTGGGCAGACCGAGCAGCAACCAGCGAACTCAGCGTAACACCTTCCATTGAAAGGGGAAGAAAAGTGCTTCATGGGACCAAAATTTGGGGCTGGTTTGTTATCCTCGATTTCCTTCCTGAGATCCCTTCGCGCAGTTGTGTTTTCTTTTCACTTTCTATTTGGAAAATTCTCAAGCATATGTACAAGTGGAGAGTATAAAATAACTCCCGCATCCACATCACTGGGTTTCAACAATTATCAACTCATGTTTGTTTATTTCGTTTATCCCTCTCCCCATGCTGACCTGAAACTTTGTTTCTTTGGAGTATTTCAAAGTATTAATAGATCCCAGATACCAAAGAATTTCACTTGCAAATGTTCCATTGTGCTTTTTGCACCCTTTTTAAATAGTCCTTCCCTGTTTGGGGATGATGACAAAATGTAGGAAGCTTCAAGCTCACACATCCCAAGCAGAGCCAACCTATTCTGGGAAATTCACAGGGGGTACAAGAATCTGTCTGGGGGCCGGCCGAGTGGTGCGTTGGTTAAGAGCTGGCTTGGGATGCCAGAGGGCACCGGTTTGGATCCACATATGAGGGCCAGTGACACTGCCCTCCACAGCTAAGATGCTGAACAACAGCTCAACCTGGAGCTGGGCTGCCATGAGTCGCTGGCGACGGGTGTAGGCTGCAGCCCCTGTGGCAGTGGGTTGCCATGAGCTACCGTGTGTGGCCAGCAGCCGCAGTGAGCAGCCGTCCAGAAGCCGGCAAATGATGTGCCTGCCCAGGAAGAGCGCAATGATGGTGCCAACTTGGGCCAGTGAAGCAACGTCCTCCACAACTAGACTGAAGAACAAAAAAGGATAGCAACTTGTCTGTTCCCCTTCCCTCAATTCCCCAATAAAAATCTTAAAAAAAAAAAAAGAATCTGTCTGGAAGGAGCTAATGTGGTATTTACCCTGATAATTCTCCTGGTGTGCGCCATGCAATCTTTCATCTTGTTTCATTTGTTTGGCAACTATTCCTGTCCGACCCCCCGACTTTGTGGCTATTTCCTTACAGAGCTTATTCCTGCTGCCTTTGTTTTCTGTTTTCGTTCATGCTTCCTTCTTTCCAGATGTGCTTCCTGGAACCTGAGATTCAGAATATCACAGTTGCATTGAAGTCCAAGGTCATTTATTCCAGCCATCTCTCATACACCATTTCTTCTACAACAGACTGTTTTGTGGGAACTGGATTTGCAAAGAAATGCATGTGACATGAGTCATCACTGTCTAAGAGGTTCATCCTAGGGATTCTTTAGAACAGAAAACTCCTCCAGTTGCTTTTAAAACAGCTCAATTTTACAAAAATGATAAATTCACTTTTCTAATTTAAACATCCTACTCTGTGAAACAGACTGTGTGAGGTTTGGGCCACTCCTTTCTTGCCCTGTAGTGTAATCTGTAATTATATGAGAATTTTGATATTGCAAGCCATTTAACCTTGTCGTGCTCCCTTTTCCAAAAAACGTCTCCAGATACTTGTAGGATTAAGAGAAAACAATGACTGGAATATAGTGTGGATCCACACTGAAATAGAATCACATTTTCACCATTCATTGATCCATTCACTCATGTATTTATTCTTACACTATTCTCAGTGTCTTCGTTATTTGTTTCCAGTACCTAACAGTTTGTGACACATAGTAGTTACTCAAGAAATTGAATGATTGATTCTATTTTTAAACCGAATGAGCAACTATTGAGTGTTGGCCCTGTACAATGAGAGAGCTCAATGTTCTAATGCAAGAAAAACATGAGTGGGACTTAGGTTTCTCCCTCCAGGTTACTCGATGTGAGCAGGGTTTCAAGACAGGTGCACACATTGTCATAATACACAGTGGGGAGTACCACATGTCATAGGAGGACTTAGCACAAGAAGTACTGAGGGGATGCAGAAGAAGAAATCCTTCTGCCTGAAAGGATTAGGCAGGACTTTATGAGCTAGGGTCATGGGGAAGAGTTTGACAGTGCGGAGGATTTCAGGATGAGCTTTCCAGGTGGATGAAAGCATGTAAGTGATGGCATGGGGGTTAAGACAGACCATTTCAACAGAGAATGATGGATGAAATTGGAAAGGAGAGTATATGCTTGTGGGAAGTGAGAAGGAAGGCTGAAAAGTAGTTTAGGACTTCATAGTTGAGTGCTTTCAATGACAACATAAAGAGATCAAATGTTATCGGACATACCACAAGGAGCCAAAGAAGGTTACTGAACATTGGAGAGATATTTCCTGGGGGATTCAGCTAGGAGGCCGGAGACAAAGCTCTGTCCTGGGTTCAGGTGCCGGCTCCTTTCCTTAGTAACGTGCTCTCAGTCTTCTCATTTGTAAAACTGGAACAATCATACTCATCTCACAGAGTAGCTATGAGGATTACATTAAAATTTGTACATGAAAATGTAACACTGCAGATAAATGGTGGATATTTTATTGTTAGAGCCAGATCTGTGCATTTGGAATATCCACCTGGCCTTGGTGTCCGGGATGGATTGGAGTGCAGAGGGACTTGGGGTAAGAACGCTGGTTGGGTTGTGCAAGAAGCCAGCTTTTTCAAAATGCTAGAAGTGAGCTCCAGTACACCAGGTCATAAATCTAGAAATACAGGGGTCCTTTAGCAGGTAATCTCTTTGCTGACTCCTGTGATGGGGCCACTTGGGATTATATTTAAAATTTAAGCAATCAGCACAACACACAGGAGATGCCACCATCCAATATGAAAGGACATGGCAGTGAGTTGGAGCACGGTCCTGGGGACTCTTGTCCTGCCAGGGGCTGCCATGTTAGTTTCTGGAACTTGGCAAAGCCTCAGAGTCCAGAGGAGGTGCTGGGGCAGGTGGGGCCTTGGCGTGGGCTCAGGGGTCTCAGCCTGGATATTTTTATCCCATTAGTTGGTTCCTCCTGCCTTATCTCACTCAGAAAGTAGAGGCTGAGGGATTCTGCAGTTATTTCTGAGGGAGGCTCATTTGCATGATATGCCTGCAGACTGACTGCATCTCCATCCTGTGCTGGTGTCAGGGGGACATGCACAGGGAAAGCTTTGGGCCCTACTGTTAAGGATGCATGAGTTTGATCTTTCTTGGCTGAGGGTTTTGAGATAGACCATATTAAAAAAAAAATCACTCTGTTTCACCTGCTCAAATGTGGAGAGCACTGCTGGGCACAGGCCCATGCCATTCTCGATGTGCAATCCCTCTCTCTTCTTGCCTTCTTGTGAGTGCTTCATAATTCTGCACACCCTGTGTCTTGCTTGAGGTGAGGATAAGAATTACAATGAACTTGCATTAGGCCAGTATTATTATTTTGCAAAGTTGGTACCATGTGAGGGAGTGTGTTAGAGACTGTATTTCTGTTCCTCCCTTCCTTAGGAGCATCTCTAACTTTAACTCAGCTGATCACCTAGCCAAAATGTGACACTTCCCAGTTCCCTTGCAGCCAGGTATTAGATTGACAACACTTCCTTACCCCACTCCGAATCACTACCAGGATACATCCTCATTGTGGGTGGATTGTATTTCTTTCCCCTTGGCTTTAATAGCATGTGGGCAGAAGTGACAGTGTACCAGTTTTCAGTCCAGACCTTAGAGACCTAGACTATTTCCACCTGCTCGTGTGTGCCTCTTTGTGCCTTGAGAAGAACTTGTCCTATCTAGCCCACTGGTCCAAGAAAGATGAAAGACATGTGGTACAGGGTCACTCCCTGACATGCAGATCTGCTATGAGAAGTGGAAGCAGCCCAGCCACTATAGCCTGAAGCAGAAGTGCCAGGCTGAGGCCAGCCTGGGTGAGCTGATTCCTAGACAACAAGCAGTTATGTGAGAATAAATGCTTAGTGTTATACGCCTCTGAAATTTTGTGGTTGTTTGTTATGCAGCAATAGCTCACATACACAGGGAATGGCCATGTGACTAGGTTCTCCCAAAATGTAAGTGGAAGTGATGCATGGGACTTATACGCATGCTCTCCTTCTCTTCATTCTCTTCCATGCTTGTTGTCTGGAATGTGGATATAATGGCTGGAGTACCAGCAGCCATATTGAACCGTGAGGCCAATAACTACATTCTAGGGATGGTGAAACAGAGATCTGGCAGGAGCCTTGTTCCCTGAGGACTTCATAGAGCTACCACATTAAACCTGGAATGCCCAACTCTAGAATTAATTCTTTTACCTGGGAGAGTACCAAACATTTCTTATTTAAATTATCATTTGAGGGAGTTTTCCTGTTATATGAAGCCAGATAGAATCCTTACTGATACAGGTAATAAAATGAACCGAGATGACTAGAAGGAGATCCAGGGAACCAATGAAAAATGTGGGAGTATTTAATGCTACTTTGTTGGTGATGAACATTTTTGTGGCCTGTGACTCCGGAAAGTAGTCTAAAAGCATCGGAAATGACTATCTCTGTGTTTTGTAGATGGGCAGAGCCAGTCTCATGAACGGATGTGTTAGGTTGTTGCCTACAGTAACTAGAGCAGGCTCTCCCCGTTCAACAATACCTCTCCCACTATACCACGCTGTGGCCTGAAGAAGCTCCTCCCACTGGTACCATTGCCTTAGTCAACAGCCCTGCTCACGGAAGCTGTACCTTGATGGGGAATGCTCCATCTCTCCCAACTCAGTGGGAGTGAGTATAAAAGGATGCCTGCCTCCTAATTTTCCTGCCAAGTGATGATAACAGTATTGAGCACATGAGACTTTTACTAGGAATAAAGGATCACTTTAAGGCCTGGAAAAGAAGACTGGGTGGGTGCTTTGTGGGCAGCCCAGGGCCACTGGATGATAGAAGGAGCCTTTATGTGGAAGTTTGAAAGTTGACCAAGGGGATCGTCTCTTCCCCACACTTTTGGTTTCCTTCAACCCTCCCTCCTCCCTTCACTCTTTATAGAGGAGAGGGACAGCCACTGTTCCTTCTTGCTCAGCGAGCTCTCTTTCACTTTCTCTCTCATGCAGATCATTGGGAGCAGATGGCTGTGCTAACGTCCAGGAGGGCACATGGCCAGTCCCTTTTGGCTTTCACATCAGGCTGTGCTCTTCCAGCATTGGCTCTATATTCATAAAGGTGATATTTGGCCTCCTGCTAACACACTTCTCAATGGGTCAGAGCTCATGCAGGGAACAGGGCTGCTCTTTCCTGGGTTCCCACAGACCTCGACAAGGAGACTGAATTCACAGGCTTCACCCCAGGAGGAGCAGTAGAGCTTAACAGTTAAGTGCACAGATTGTGCAGTCACACTGCCTGGGTTTGAAGCTTGGCTCAGTCACTCATTTGGCAAATGGTCCAGTTAGCATATCTGTAAAATAGGTGTAAAAACCCCACCTACCTAATTGGGTTGTTTTGAGGAATAAATCCATAGAAAGCTTTTAGAGCAGAATCCCTACATAGTTACATTTAATAAATGGAGCCATTATCATTCCCGTCAGGGTGGGGTGAGGCCAGCTCCTAGGCCCTGCTGGAGAGTAGCATGTCTGCTTTTCCCTGCTCTGCAGGAACCAACAACGTGTGCTTACCTAACACTTAACAAAACCAAAGTATGTGCACACATTGGTTGTTGTCATCAGAAACTTGAACTAACATCAAATTATTGATGGTGTGGATTAGGAGGGTTGCATCCAAAGAATTATGAGATGCCTTGGTCTATATGCCCATCTATAGATTTTTCTGTCTGTCTTCCTACGGAGTTTTACCTTTCTTTGTTCTAAAAGGTGTTTGAGCCTGCAAGACAGAGGGACAATGGTTAACTTAGCAAAATATGGCGCCCTCTAATTTGGTTAGCATTGAAGTTGATTGTAGTCGTTGGAGTAGAGAACATGTTTTCACATAGAATTCATATATTCATATAGAAACAGGTACATGCATGCATATATTTATTCAACCCCTCTTTATGATTGCATGTGCATTTCAGGAAATAAAAATACCATTGCAGTTCCAGGAGCTTTGGGCTACTATGTTTATGAAAGAAATGGGAGTTTTTGTACTTACCTAGACTCTGCCAGCAATTGGCACTTCTTAGGGCTGTCATAACAAAGCACTACAAACTAGAAGGCTTAAAACAACAGGATTTTAGTTTCTCACAGCTCTGGAGGTTAGAAGTCTGAAATCAAGGTGTTGCAGGGTCATACTGCCTCCAAGGTCTCTAGGGGAGGACCCTTCCCTGCCTCTTCCAGCTTCTGGGAGCCCAGGAATTCTTTGGCTTAAAGTGGCATTTCAATGTCTGCCTTAGTTGTCATATGGTGTTCTCCCTGTATGTCTGTCTTCAGATGGCATTTCCTCTTCTTATAAGGACACCAGTTAGATTGATTTAGGGCCCACTAATGATCTCATTTTAACTTGATTGTATCTGCAAAGACCCAATTTCCAAGTAAGGTCACATTCACAGGTACTGGGAGTTAGGACTTCAACATATCTCTTTGGGGGACACAGTCTGATCCATAACATCACTATCCTCTTATTTTCTCCAGTTTTACAAAGAAACTGGCTGTGCATCCACAAATGTGAAGGTGGCTGAAAGGCTGTTTGGATAATGGAGAATGGCATTAGGAGGGGGACTAGAGGATATTAAATGAGGTGGAGAGTTTCTCAGCCTTGGAACTGCCTTTAGCTTATGAATTGAGCTGGAATCCTAAAGAAGGAGTCATTCTCTCTCTTCCTCTCTGGAATTCATTGCCCCGCGTAGAGTCAGCAATGGAACAGCTCTGGGGTCCAGTGGGACAAGGCAGTCTGACTGCTGCCTCGGTGATGACCAATGAGAAGTGTCAGTTTGCCATGCTGCTTCCTGGGAGAGCATCCATTTATTCATTCAACAAACATTTGTTGGGCTCCTAAAATGTGCCAGGTGCTGTTCTAGGTGGAGAGATAGAGTGGTGAGCAAGAAAGACAAAATCCTACTTTTGTGGGGCTTGCATTATATTGGGGAAGACAGAATAAATGATAACAAGGAAATCAGTATTTCAGATAGTGATAAGCACCATAAAAAATAAAACAGGGTAGGGAGATAGAGAGTGACGGGGGTGAAGTTGGAAGCTTCCTTATGTAGGGTCTCCCCAAGGAGCTGACATTTGAGCAGAGACTTCAGTCATGTAAGAAGTGAACCATACAAGGATTATAGCAAGAATATTCCAGGTAGAGGGAGCAGCGAGTGCAAAGACCATGAGGATGGTATGAACTCAGAATGTTTGTGGACTATCAAGAAAGCTGATCTGGAATGAGCAAGGGGGAGAGGAGGGAGGGAGAATGGTGGGAAGGTGGGCAAAGGCCTTGCAGGATGTTTGGATATTTTCAAAATATGATGGAAAAGTGAAGAAGGATTTTTGAGCAAGGGAATGTGATATGGTACATGTTGTAAAATGCAGATTAAGACTGGTGTGTGTGTGTGTGTGTGTGTGTGTGTGTGTGTGTAGAGACAATGATGGCCTGTAGGAAGGTGGGAGAGTAGTGAGGGTTGGTGAGAAGTGGTTGATTTGGTATTTTTCTTTAAGGTATACTGACAGGACTTGATGTCTTGGATGTGGGGGTGTCAGGAAAGCAAGTCAAGGATCATGCTGGGTTGTTTGGCTTGAGCAGCTGGTGAAGGCTGGTGCCCTCTCCTTAGATGGCAGCAGGAAGAGAGTTTGGGAAGATGGAAAAATCAAAAGTCCTCATTTGGCCATATTATAATTTTTTTTCATGACCAGTAAGGAAGTTTTAGAACAGGCTTTATTGAGATACAATTCACATACCATACAATTCACCCATTTGAAGTGTATGATTCAATAGCGTTTAGAATGCTAAAAATATCTGTGAGTTTTGCATCATCCGTCACCACAATCAATTTTAGGACATTTTTATTGCCCCCCAAATAAACCCTGTACTCCTTAGCCATCACCTGTTAATCGAACATTCCCCCCAGCCCCAGGCAACCACTAATCTACTCTGTATAGATTTTGCCTATTCTGGACATTTCATATAAATGGAATCATATGATATTATGTGGTCCTTTGTGACTGGCCTTTGTCACTTACCATGTTTTTGAGGTTCATCCATGTTGTAGCATGTATCAGTACTTCATTTTTCTTTATTGCTGAATACTATTCTATTGTATAAATGTATCACATTTTATTTATGCATTCATCAATTGATGGATACTTGGGCTGTTTCTACTTTTTGGCTACTATGAACAATGCTGCTATGAACATTTGGGCACAATTTAGTGTGTAGACATACGTTTTCATTTTTCTTGTGCATGGACCTAGAATTGCTGCATCATATGGTAACTTTATGTTTGACTATTTGAAAAACCATTTCACATACCCACCAGCAGTATATGAGGGCTCTAATTTCTCCACTTCCTTCTAGACATTTATTATGTCTTTTTGATTTTAGCCATCCTAGTGTGTGTGAAGTGATAGCTTATTGTAGTTTTGATCTGCATTTCCCAGATGGCTAATGATATTGAGCATCTTTTCATGTGTTTATTGGCTGCTTGTATATCTTTTTTTGGAGAAATGTCTACTCAGAGCCTTTGCCCATTTTTCAATTGGGCTATTTGTCTTTTACTATTGAGTTATAATCATTTTTAATAGATACAAGTCTCAATTAGATATATGGCTTGCAAACTTTTTTCTCATTCTGTGAGTTGTCTCTTTTCGCATCCTGTGGTGTCCTTTGAAGTATAAATGTTTTTAATTTTGATGATGTGGCCATATTACATTTAAGACACCTAAAAAAATAGTTGGGTATGTAAGCTTGGGGTTCAAAGGAGGGGCTGGGCTGGAGATGCACATTTGAGAATCATTCATGTACAGACAGTAGTTAAAGCCACGAGGCTGGATGAGAACACACAGGAATCAGGGTGACTACAGGGTCGGAGTGCTGAGGGCTGAGTCCTAAGGCTCTCCTACATTTAGTGGTCAGGAAGAAAAGGCAAAGGAATAAACAAAGGAAGTTCCTGGCTCCTGGAGAAACCATGGAGGGTGGCCATTGGGCAGGGTGGACTTGGGATACGGCATCAGGCAGAGCAAGCCTCACTGCTACCTCCAGTGAGCACAGGTGCCATCGCAATATCCCAAGATGGAGCACATACACAGCCATGTGATCCCTTCATTGCCACTGTGGAAATTTGCTGGGCCAATTCTATGGAGGTGCCCTTAACCTAATAGGTTGACACATTCAAAATCCCCACTCGAGAAATGCACTCATAGGAGGAGATTGAAGTACTTAGTTATCGAGGAAGATTTATGACCTTGTTGAGATGAACTCTTGTTACTGTTAATGGGTGTGATGCTGCAAAGCTTTGACAGAACATATGTCCTGCTTTATTTTTTAATGGAACACGCTAAAAGCCCCATCCCACAGGACTGACAAATTATATAGAGGCTTTAAGATAGAGAGCTCTAAAGGTCTTATCCAGAGCACATTCTCACGATGTTGGGGTCACTGGGACTTCTAGGGATTCTGGGATTTCTGAGATCAATGAAAAGGCCTTTGAAACAGTTCAAAGCCACTAAAAGCTGCTCCTACCGAGGCATGTTTAAAAACTGTAAAGGGGAGAGGGGGCATGGCTCTCACATCACAACATGGCTTAGGGGTGTCTGCATTTACAAGGCCTAACTATACTTCAGAAATCCTATTTTATTCAAGGTGTGTGATTTTAATGTTAGCTTTAAATGAAACATACTCTAGGTGGAAGGAAAAAGGCCTGACTCTAATGAAAACACAGAGCTGAGGTAGACAGATCCCCTCTGGGCTTGAGTTGAATCCCGATTTTAGTCTTGACATCAGGTTGCCTCTTAGTCTTACGGCTCAGCTTCCAGAGTGGGCGCCACGCTTCTTTGTTGACTTCCCTCCTTCTACCTCAGCTATTAGAGGCTGGAATTTACCTGCTTGCTCACTTTCTTTTTCACCTGCCGAAGGACCACAATGTAAAGGGCCAAGTGGGGAAGTGGCTTGCATACAGAAATATCCAGAAAAATAGAGCAGCAACCAGAAGAACATGTAGATAAAAACTGGTCTTAATAAGCTATGCTGCTGGTGTGGTGACTTTCAGTGGGGGTTCTGGGGTCATAGTTATGTAGGGATTAGGAATATGGAAGGTGAGGAGGGGCGGTGTAAGAAGTGAGAAGGGCAGATCTCCATTGGTGAATTCTGGAACTTTGAAATTGGTTCCCAGGAAATGAGGGAGGGCTGTTTCAAGAAGTTTCCCTTTCCTCCTCTGGGACCCCTAATAGAGAGGATCAAAGGGGTGGCGTGGGCTTGCACTCTCATAGGAGAGGGGCCCAGCTTGAGTAAGCTGGGGAGCTTTATATCATGTGGGGCACACTGGGTAAAATCAGAGGTTCTCTCATCTGATTTCACGACTCTGCATCCCAGTTATAAATAGCGTTCCTGGATGGAAGCGCAACAACCTGGGAGATCTTCATTGGGAAGGGGTCACGGAGAGGGAGGAGGACTTCTTTTCCTGCCCACACCTCGAAAACAAAGCCCAGCTTTTCTCTCCAGGGCGTGGTGTTAGGGTCGGGGAGGGTCCCAGAAGAGCATATTGTGGGAGAGGCCACAATATGACTATGAAAGCAGAGTAGGGCTCTTGGTAAAACCATCAAGAAAGTCACCCAAGGGGAAAAAAAAATGATTAGGAATTTCCCCTATGTGGCAGCATTTGCCCTGCAGAACCGGAAGGTTTGCAAATAGGTTCCCCAGACCCCCCCATCGTAGCTCGCTCAGGATCGGGGACCCCTTTTCTGCACCCGCTGCCTCAGCGCCCTCTCCCTGCACCCACAAACGTGTACCCAGTCAGAAGGCCCACCGGAGAAAGCCCACAGAAGGTACAGGTGGTGAGCCAGGACTCAGCCATCATCCATCCTCCGCAGGTCCCTACCTACGCGCCACTGCCCACCCGGTTGCCTGAGCAAATCCCTACTAATTGTTTTCCGGGGAGGGGCTGGGCACGCTCTGTGGCGCCACCTCAGGGTTCCCACGCGAAAAAAAAAAAGACCACCCGCAAGGGCTCCGCGGTTCTTCGTCTGGGCCAGGATGAACTGTGGCAACTTCGGCAGCCCCCACCGCGGCGCTGAGACAGAGACGGCCACAGTGGCAAGGCCAGCTCGGCGGGGCTGGAGCCGGTGAAGCTGAGGGGGTGCCTTGCGTCTCCAGCTCCTCCCTTTTGGCCACCGGTCCCAGGACTCAAGCTTCGGTGCTCCGGCTAATAGTGGCTGCCGCGCCTCCAGCTCCGCGGGCGAAGGAGAGCCCGATCCCAGCGCGGAGCGCAACCTGCCGGAGTGGCCGAACCCCGCGCTCCGCCCCAGCTCCAAGGCGAGCACAGCCGCAGCGGGGGCCGGGGCCGGAGCCCCACGCCATCGCCGTCCGCGGTGGGGGGCGGGCTGGGGGCGGGGCGGCCGGGGCCGCCTTCCTGGGCGCGATCCCCCAGAGCAGCACCCGGCGCTGCCGAGCCACCTCCCCCGCCGCCCGCTAGCAAGTTTGGCGGCTCTGAGCCCGACGCGTCTCGAGATCCAGGCGCATTTGTTTCCTATCTTCCGCGCGCCCCGTTTGGCGGGGACCCTCGGGAGCAATGCCGATGGATGTGTTTTTAGTCGTGTGCTTCTGTGTGTGCACCGCCAGGACAGGTAAGCACCGCTGGGGCGGTCGGAGGGATCCAGGGAAAGAGGGGAGCCTGGCCGCTGTGCCCAGCTCCCGTACAGGCATCGGGAGACCTGGAGCCCAGCTCCGCGCTGGCCCAGGGGAGGGCGGTGCGGCGTGGATGGGTCCCTCGGATCTTTCTGCCCTGTTCCAAGTGAAAGGATGAGAAGTGGGACTCAGGCTGGACAATGCCCCCCAGCAGTGCCCCATTCCAGGGGGACGCGGCCTCGCGGACGCAGGAGTGAGGGGCGCGGCCGAGCGAGCGCACCCTCCTGCTGCTGGGAACAGGGCATCCGGGTCGAAACCCACCGCAGGGCGAGCGCACGAGCCCCACACCCCAGAACTTGAAAGGTGCGCTGGAAACCGCTCTCCCTGCGCCCGGCCGGGCCGGGAACGGGCAGCTGCGAGAGTCGTACCCGCAGAGGGAGCGCTTCCGGCTGGCGGGCACTGCGGGGGCCGGGAGGGCGCGGCGCAGCGCGGGCTCAGGGCTGCGGGCTAATCCCGGGATTCCGCTATCTTCTCTGGTCCCTTCCTGACTCTCCTTAGGGGAACTCCAGGAGTATTTTCTCCCGGTCGCCCCCATACCTCCAAGGGCTAGGCTAGCTAGAGAACAGTTATTCGGGAGAATGGTGGAGGCAATCTGGGGAGACGTTCTCCAGCTCCACACCAATTTTCCCTTGCTGTGATTGCAGACTGGCGGTTGTGTGTGTGTGTTGAGGAAGGATAATTAGATTAATTTTCTGAAGTCCCCACTTCGTTCTGCCTCCAGACACAGAGTTGTGAGGACTCTTTAAGTGTACCTCCTTCCTTCCACTCGCTCCCAGCCCCCATGTCCCCTGGGGTTCAGAGACCGGCTCTCAGCAGCCTTCTCCTAGGGGCTGGCAGTAGATGTGGGAAGGCGAAGGGTAGGGTGGGGTGGGGTGGAGTAGGAAATTGGCAAAAATAGGGCTCTCTGATGAAAGGTCGGGGGAGTGTGGCGAGTTTTTATTCTTACCCCAGCCAGCCTCGGTATGCGCTACCGACTTTGCATCCTAGAATCGGTGTGTCGTCAGTCTCTCTCCTTTCATTTCCCCCCCCTCTTTTACCTCTCTTATTTCCCTTCTCCCAGGGGCATACTTCCTTCTCAGGCTAGACAGCAAGTTTATCCGGAGAGGGCAAAAGTTCCCTTGGCTTGCGCCCCAGGCGCCCCCCTCTTTGGTAGAGAGCCCGCCTGAGGACACTAGAGTTGGGCGTCTAGGAATTTTCTGCTGGCCCTTTCCATTTTCCCAGGACTGAGCGGGCAGCAGGTTTCCTTTTGCTTAATGGAAGAGCGTCAGGTGTGGATTTCTTCAGGGACAAAAGGAATCTTTTCCCTGTCTCCATCCGCGGTTCCCACGCTTCAGAGACGCCAAGGCTCCATCCAGCCTAGAATAGTTGCCTCTTGAGTTAAGGCCCATCGGATGTGTTAGTTTTTTAAAACCAAGAACAAACTGGAAGAAACGCGCCCTGGAAGATTTGGACAAGCACGGCTAGTGCAGAGCGAGGACTCCCATCCCTGCGCGCGCGGAGAATCAGCTGCTGGTGGGCATCTTGCAGAGGAACCCAAGAGAGAAAAGTTAGGTGGGGGAAGGGGCGGCCCATGGGTCATTTCGCTTCCTCAAGTGCACATCACTACCTAACGCTGTTCTCATTACTCCTTTGAAAAGTCGGCAGTAAGGGTCTCCACCTAGGAATGGACAGTGTCTCCAGGGGCACTGCTTGTTCTTTAAGAACTTGGTCTTTCCCCTTCCCCATCTCAAGCCCCTTTCACTCTTGTAAAAATTCTGTTGTAGTGAAGATTTATCCATGTGTTTATTCATTAATTCGACAAACAGTTGAGTGTCTTGCTGGGGGGCTAGAATTACTTTTGCAAAGAAGACATTACTTGGTCCTTGACTTCCAGGAACTTAGCAGTTTAGCTGAGTATCTAGATAGAAGCTGGAAAGCTTTTTTTACAATTAAATTTATCGGGGTAACATTGGTTAATGACATTATGTAACTTTCAGGCATGCAATTCTATAGTGCATCATCTATATATCACATTGTGTGCTCACCGCCCAGAGTCAGTTCTCCTTCCATCACCATATATTTGACCCCCTTTACCCTCTTCATCCTCTCCCCACCCTGGAAAGCGTTTTCACCCTCCTACAGCTTGATGGGAGAGAGCAGGGAAAGAGGTGGGAGTGTCAGCAGTCTGTATTGAGGAAATACAGTTGAAGAATGGTAGGAATGAGTTCTGGGGAGAGGTGGTTGGTGGTCAGGAGGTGACAACTGAGAGTTGTCTTGAAGGTTTTATAGGGAGTTTTCAGGTGGACAAAGTGGGGAAAGCATCCCAGGCAGAGGGCACAGCTTGTACAAAGTCAGGGGACTAGGGAAGAGCCTGCCTCCTTGCTTGTGGCAGTCGCCTAGCGAGCCTGGATTTTCTATGCCACTTGACACTACCTGGATACCAGAGGCCACATATTTCTTCTTCAAAAATTATCGGAAGAATTAGAGAGAGGAGGGGGGTTATATCTTAATTCTTTCACTTACAATTTCTTGTAGTTTGAGGGGGTATGATGAACAGCTTTCTGGGGGAAGCCTCTTTGATTCTGCCCAGGAACCATAATTTGTGCATCACACATCTATCCTCTTAGGTATAGCAGAGGCTGGCTCATGATTAGTTTATCAGGATTCAAACAGTTGCTTGGAAAGTTTATTTGTCAAGTGGGACAATTGTTGCCTGGGCTGTTAAAAGTCCAAGATGAAATAAACATGTAGTACACTTAGGGAGCTGCTCAGATATCACTGCTTTTTAATGGAAATGCATAGATGATATCAGACACATTTTAATTAAAGCGGCACTGCAGTGCAGTAGCAGTTACACATAAAAAGATCTAATGATAGGTGTTGCAGGAAGCTGCTTAAATTGCCCATTGTTCAGAGAACTTGTTTTAGAGAGTAAAGTGGAGTCCAGATAGGAGATGCCGTTCTCCAATTCTTGTTATTTATGGGGGAAAAATAATTCTGGGATTTCCAGGTACTTCACTAGTAATGAAAATTTAGAAGGCTAAAATGATCGCGGTAATAACATGTCATGTCCATGACTTTTCTCCAATGGCTCGGAAGTGTGAATAATATAAAACTTAGTGATTACTCCCCCATGGCTTTCCAGTTTCTTTTGGTCACCAGGGCAGCGGGCAGAGGTATACCCAGGAGCCAAGTGAATGCCTTTGGCTGCCACCTGCTGGAAAGGAGAGATTTCCTTTTTGAAGGACATTGTATGCTACTCATTAACTATGAACTGGATAGAACTATGAACAGAGGCCCCAGCCTCCAGTGATCATGTGAAATATTGGTTGGCTGGAACAGGCCTAGAGAATATTCTTCAAGGATATTGCTTTTGGGGTATTAAGAACCTCTGTAGGAGCCAAGGGGCCCAAATCTGATCAAGTGGTTATGAAATCCTGCTGTTAAATGAGGTCTTTGAGCATCTCTCCAGTATCATATTCCTCTCAATGGACCAGGGGAAAACAGCTGTCATCATGGACCATGAGCCAGATTAGATTTGAAGTGAGCCAGACCCACGAGGATTTGCTTGGGAGCTTAGGCCTGTTGCCCTGAGTACTCTCTGAGCAGGACTGAGGAGCAGCCAGAAGTGGCAGCAGCAGCAGGTGTCCTGGGCGATTAAGTGGAGGTTCTGAAGTCCAGAGCCAGGCCTCAAGTGACTCTGCAGCCCTGACACGCTGCCTTCCAGGTTTTAAAAACTATTTCTTCCCCACAAGCCTTTTATCCTGCTTAATTCCAATTCCTAGCCTCAGCCATTTTTAGAGCAGTTACGGCCAAAGTAGAAAACTTTAATAGGGTTTCCTTGGAAAGGGCAGGAGCTCCATGCTTGGATAAGAAGCAGAAACGTTAAAATGAAAAAAAAAGTTATTTTTAATGGAACCAACACTCTCATGCTATGTAAGGTTCAGGAGAGGCCATGTAAATGCTATCTTATTAATAGACTTTCTGATTCCTTAGGCAGTGTGCAAAGCGCTATCTTTTACACATCCTGCTTTTTGGCAGGAGGCATTTTCATCCTGAAGGGGACCAATTAAAGGGAGAGAAGAAAACTGTATTTGGAAGCCCACTGATTTCTCTTGTTCTGTTTTTATGGGATGTTTTCATAATAAGAGCAACACAGTTATCTTAAAACCAGGGAAGCCCCTTCGTTAGTGGGTTGTAGGGGGAGAAGGGAGTACAGATTTAATACATAGATTTCACAAAGCAAATCCAGAGTGAGAGCCCGTCTAGGTCAGTTGGGCAAGTAGAGGGATTGGGAGGAAAGGGGCCATCTCTACCTTTTGTATGATCCCAGCAAAATTGAGGACCAGGGCGCTGGAATGGTCTGGAGAGCTGGTCTTATGAAAGACAGATGCAGCAATCCCCAGATGGGCGCCAGGTATGTGCTAGGAGTTTTCATGTAGTTATCACTGAAACCTCATGAGGCTTGGAGGCAGGTATTATCACGTCCATTTTCCAGATGAGGGAAATGAGGCTCAGAGAATTGAAGTGATTTTTCCAAATGGTGTTGAAAAATCAGTTAGTGGGATGAGATAAGAATGAAACTGGCGGGCCGGCAGAGTGGTGTATTGGTTAAGAGCTGGCTTGGGACGCCAGCTCTGAGCAGCAGGGCCCCAGTTCGGATCCCACGTTCGGGCCAGTGATGCTGCGCCCTCTGCAGCTAAGATGGTGAACAACAGCTCGACCTGGAGCTGGGCTGCTGTGAGTCGCCGATGGCGTAGGCTGCAGCCCCTGCTGCAGTGGGCTGCCATAAGCTACCATGTGTGGCTGGCAGCCAGCGTGAGCTGCCGGCAGCCAGCGTGAGCTGCCAAGAGCCGCCATGCGCGGCCGTCCAGAGGCCTTCTACCAATCTGCCTCACCTGGGAAGAGCGCAATGATAATACCAACATGGGTCAGTGAAGCAACGTCCTCCTCAACTAGACTGAAGAACAAAAGGACAGCAACTTGTCTGTTCCCCTTCCCCGATTCCCCAGCGCTGTTCCCATCCCCCAATTCCCCAATAAAATCTTAAAAAAAAAAAAAAGAATGAAACTGGCTTAGTTTAGTGTTGTTTCCACAACACTTCCTGGATTGAAGGTGCTATGTTCTCAATTGGAGATGGGATCCAGGAGCCCCACTGGGGGAGTGCTGTCAGATCTACAGAACCTGTTTGGGTGCCTTGTCCAGTTGCAGGGCTCCTGGTCTGGGAGATTCAGGCATCTTAAGGATGACCGTCATAGTGGGTCCTTAGTCCCTGCATTGGACAACTACAGCCACCATAATATTGCATAATAAGCCACCCCAAACTCAGTGGCTAAAGCAACATTTATTTTGGTATATGTGTTTGTAGGTTGGTTGGGTGTTGGCTTATCCAGGCCAGGTTTGGCTGGGCATGGATCCAAACTCAGGTAGGCTGTCTGCTCCACCTGTCTCAGTCTCTTTGGACCAGTGGATCAGCAGGGGGCATGCTCTTCTCTTCATGATGCAGAGGTGCAAAAAAAATTCACGCCTCTGCTTGTGTAATAACATCACTAACATCTCAATGACCCCAACAAGTTACATAGCCAGGCTCAAAGCCAAAGGATGGGGAGGTTTACTCTCACTCTAGTGGAAGGAACTGCAAAACCACACAGCAAAGTGTGTGGATATGGGAGGGGTAAATATCTGAAGCCAATAATTCAGTCAATCACAGGCCTTTTAGAAAGTTTCTTTGGCCCAAATACCATTCTGTCCTCTCGCGGTATCCCCAGATATGCATATATCTCTAAGGTCATTGAACCCAAAGCAATGATTGTGCATCCACTCATCAGTGAATTAACTGGGCCTGAGGCACTATGGCTACAGACACGTTCCCTTCCTCTTGTGTACAGCTAAGGGCGCCTTCCCCAGACCACTCTCCAAATTTCTGTCTAGGGAAAGACCAGTTTGGAGGTCCTCTGAGATCGTTCTTGATTTAATTGCTGCCATATAGGTGTAGAACACTATAGATCCAACTGAAATATTAGTTCCTTTCCTAACTATTTAAGGTGATCACAGAACTGTTGGGATCTGAGCTGACTTGGAGAAAAACGTCACCAGTCTCAACGAGAGGCTCATGTGCTGTGCCTCGTGTGGACATATGGCCATCTGGCTCAGTGCTTCTTTGCACAGAGTAGTACTCAGTCAGTCTTTGTGAACCAAGTCTGTGTGAGGGATGAGCAGTATCAGGCAGGTAGGATGAAACCTTAAGTGAGATCATAATGTAAATCAGATCATATCCCACTCCTCCCCTTAAACACACCCCTTAAATCCTCCGGTGAGATCCAGTTACAATTAGAACCATACCCAATCTCAGGGCTGTGACTCACAAGGCAGGGCCTACTCTTTGGCCTCATTTTCTACCACTTTTCCCCCTGGCCAACTCTGCTTGGCGACACTAGCCTTTTCTCTGTTCCTTGAATACTCCAAGTTTGTTCCTGGTTTTGCGCTTGCTGTTCTCTAAACCTGGAAAGTTTCTCCAGGTTTCGGCTCAGAAGTACGGTCCTTGACCATCCTTTCTAAAGCCCTCATGCAAATTGCTTTCTATTTCATTACTCTGTTTTATTTTCTGTGTAGCATTTATTGCCATCTCAAGTTCTCTTATTTGTGTGTTTTTCCCCTCTCCTCACTCCCCGCCCCAGGAATGCATGCTCAATATTGTCCAGTACCTAGCAGTGTGTGTGCTATATATAGTAAGCACTTGGTAATACCTGTTGAAAATGTACTGAATGCGTGAATGAATGAATGCAGAATGAATGGAAGGAGGTGTTGTCTTTGGATAAAGTAGTTTATAACTGCTGCATCTGCAAGGGGGAAACTTAAACCTTCAGTTCAGAGGACGAGGGGAAGCCTGACACAAACTGAGAAGGCAGTTATATGCACCGTGCCTTTAATTTAACCCTTGGTCTGCCTTGGCAATGACAGGTTTCAGCTCCAAAGAGCCTTGCCTAGCCAACCTTCTGTTGAAAGAAGCCTAGGTTGCTGCAGCAGTTTCCTCATAGGAGGAGTAAGGAGAGGGTAGGTTTCCTCCCTAAATCTGTGGGGTCAGGGGTGAGGTGAGAGGACAGATGAGATTGTAATAGCTCATGATGTCCTGATGAACATTCACTCAGCCTCTCTGGGACAAATTGGGAGCAAACTCTCCAAATCTTGCCTCCGCGACTGCATTACCATTAGACAAAAGTTGACATCTGTTGCTGATTAAAACATTCCCAACTGTGCAAGCAGAATTGCACTTTTGAAATGCTAAGTGTAGATAGACACAGCCTTTATGAATGGCTTAAACATAGTGTGAGCTCTAGTCTTATTAATGTATATAATTGGAAGTCACTTTGTAGCCATGTGTGTATCATTTGCAGAACTGCCCCCACCCCCAGGGGAGAGACAGCCTTAGAGATTTGCCTTTCTCAGACGAGGCGGCAGGGGACTAAGAGCCGTGTTTTCTGTGTTAAAGGTTCTCCAACAAGAGTAGTCAGGGTGGTTAACTTCCCATTAGGAACCCTTTGGAGGGGTATATCCGTCATATATCCGTCATTCCAGGGATTCTCTCTCTTTTTTTCCTTTTTTAATTTCATTTTTATTTAATTGTGGCGTGCACACTTAACATGAGACCTGCCCTGTCCCTCCGCCACCCTTCTCCAACGGGGTCAGGATCCGTCTCCATTGCTTTCCACTTTATCACAGGTGACTGGGCCTGGTTAATAGGGAGCGCGCTGTGGAGGTGTCTACTGGTGACGGTGATGTCAGATTTTGCTAATACACCAGTGTCTGAAGCAGGTAGTTCAGGGTCATAATCCTGCAGCTCCAGGCCCCACATCTGAAAAAGCTCAGAAACCCACAGTTTCTTGATAAACTCACCTGACAACAAAACCTGCCCTGAGCTGAACTCCTTTGGTGGCAAAACTTGACCTGAACTGATAGGAGGCTATTTATTTAGCCAATTAGAGGAAGACACCATACTTTTTGTTCCAGAAATATGTTATTTGATTGTGGGGTAGTGATTCAGACTTCGCTGAGGGTGTTACATGAAATGTACTATATAGGCCATATTATTTTTCTAACATATGATACACTTTGAATCTGAAATATATTAGACCCTGAGGATTTTGGATAAGGGATTATCAATCTGCAATGAATGGGGAGAGGGGGTGGGAAAAGGGACAAAGAAACTCTAATGCCAGTGGGGTCATGGAGCAGAGTTGCCCTCTTTTTCTGGAGAGTGTCTCCAGACACTTATCACTGGCTCCCTTGTTCCCTGCCAGTCCTGACCTCTTTAATTTCTGTTCCATATTGCTGCCAGCAGCCTGCATTTTAAGCCAAGACACCTCTTTGTTCCTTTTCAGCGCTGGGCTCTGGGATGGACCCTGACCTTCAGATCGATATTATCACCGAGCTTGACCTCGTGAACACTACCCTTGGCGTCACGCAGGTATCTGGACTGCATAATGCCAGCAAAGCATTTTTATTTCAAGGTAAAGGCTCTTCTTCTTTGCATGGGGCAGAGCTTGGGTCTGTCTGGGGAGCGTTCATCTGGCGTGTATTTGTTGGAAGATCATCTCTGCTATTACTTTTGTGTTACTGTCATAAGGAATGTTCAGAAATGCCAAAGGTGTTCAGATATTTGGGGCAGGGGGTGTTCTGACAGTGTGAGGGGGCCACTAGAGGACATGGTGGTTTGGCAGTGTAATATTTCCCTGGGGATTTTGGTGGGGAGCAAAAGTGGAATGAAGTTGCAAAGTCCTTGAAAGCCATTGGCCAGCTGTATTATTTTTATAGGCTATCTCTTTAACTATTATCTTTATCTTTACCTATACCTACACCTATTCCTGTATCTCTGTATCTCTCATCTGATGGGTACACCATGAGCACAGCAGATGTTTTATGGCTGTATTCTCTTAGGGGTGCAGTTTAGTTGGTTCTGCCCACTAGGCTTGAATACGCTTCATTCAATCATTAAACAGGCATTCATAAATTAAATTAAATCATTCAACAGGCATCATAAAGGCACTATAATAGGCTTCTGAAAAGCATGGGCTCCAGAGCCCAACGGCCTGGGATCGATTCCTACCCTGTCACTCACTGGCTTTGAGAGTTTGGGTTACTGCTTGGCCGACTCTGCCTGTGTCCTCATCTTAAATAACTGTACCCAGTTCATGGGGCTGTTGCAAGGATTAGAGGAGCTGGCTCAGTGAAGTGCTTAAAACAGTGCCTGGTACATAGGAAACCCTCAGTAAGTAATGGCTATTATTACAGAATTCCTCCTGCGAACCAGGCAACATGCTAAGAGTAGAGTAAATAATATAGGTACGGCCCCTGCTCTAAAATATAGTGAGGTCAAGTGATTACACAAGGAATTATTGAACTAATTGCTCTACTTACAATGAAGGGGATGTATCGGCTGTCAAGTAAGACTGGTATAGGGAGATCTGATTTAACTGGGGTGGTAGATGGTGGTAGTCATGGAAAGGCTACCCTGCAAATGAGCTGAGTCTGCAGAGATTTGAAAACTGAGTAGAAAGGCTGGTGTAGGAAGGGGTGGGGCTCAGAGCATTCTGGGCAGAGGAAAGAGTGTGTGAAAGTCTTCAGGCAGAAACCAACAGAAAAAGGAGCAGCATGGGAGAAAGGTGGTGTATGGCGGAGGGGTAGGCAGGGGCTAGGTTACGTTGGACCCTGTAGGTAGTAGTGATACTTAGCTGGTAGCTACGGGGTTGTGTAAACGGATGATTTATGACCAGTGTCCACTTTGATAGGCAGGAGGTGATGTATTTGTTGTTAGCTGCTGTAAATATTGCCTCTGCTTGTAGGCCAAGTTAGTGGTTTTGTATTTTAGTCTCAGAGCAGTGTGGGACTTTGTGGAGGTTGAAGCACCGGAGTGACCTGATTAGATGTGGTCATCAGGTAGCCTGGAGATTCCTCTATGAAAACGCCTGGCAGGGTTCTTTTGCTCTGCCTTTTATGAAGATAACAAAAGGATTGTTTTAGAATGACTGAAACAACATTGTTGGATGAGATTTACATATTTACTGTGCAGATAACTTAATCCTTGTTAATGATACACAGCAAATCTACAGATATGATATAATGATACATAACAAGACTACAGATATGTTAATTTCCACTTAATCTTACTAAGGACTTGGTGACTGTCGGGTCTGAAGGTGTCAATCAGGGACCGGCTCAGTGGTGAGATGCCCAGCTGAAAGACGGCACGAGGCAGACTGTGTGCCATAAACGCAGCAACAGCTCTTTATTAATCCGAAGCCAGGTTTTATACCCTCATAGAAACAACAGGTGCATGGTGCCAGCACACATGCACAGGAAGAAACTTACAAGCAATTAACAGAACAGGATAACAGGAAATGTACATCAGCAAGTAGCTTCCTCCACTCTGTCCTACCCAAGGGGGAGGGGCAGGCCGGTCTCCAAAGCCCGTAAACATTTCCTAACTGAAAGGCCCGAGCACCTGGGCCCCACACTTCACCCCTACAGGGTTTGGGGCCGCATCTTTTCTCTAAGGGCCATACCCTGGACCCAAAGACCACAGCAACAATATAGGGCACAGCACAAAACAAGAAGGGTGCTGGCCACCACAGCTGCAACGGTTACCACCCAGAGCCAGGTAGAGCTCAGGTGAGACCACCAGGAGGACAAGGGGTCCTCAGTCAGTGCATGGATGGCCTGGACTTGTGTGTCCATCTCCCTGAAGGCACTCTGCGCTTGCTCCAGGTGGTCAGGTATGTAGACGCAGCACTCTGTGTGCAAGAGAGCACACGTACCTCCCTGTGCTGCCGTTACAAGATCAAGGGCCAAGTACGATCTTCCGCATCTGGGAAGTTTCATCCATTAGCAAGGACATTGCTGTCCTAGTAGCATTCAGGTCCCAGGCTGTGCACTCAGCCAGGGCCTCCACCTGTAGCTCCACATCAGTAGTCCCAGACCTGGGGAGGAAAAGGGCCAGTGGGTAAAACAACCATGTTGCCCGTTTGTGGCAATGTCACCTATGGTACAATGCATCCTCGTTCTGTGGCCGCTGTGGGAACATGTCCAAAACTCTCCCTGCAATATATAGGCGACCCCATGTACACTGGCCTGGCCACTGGGCTGAGAGGTATGGCCACCCATAGGGGCCGCAAACCTATAAGGACCCAGCTGGGAGAATATCTGTGGGGTTTGTGCCCACATATCACCTTCCATCTCACCAAAACCTTGGGTGTTCCGCCCTCATTATGTTGCCACATAAACTCTTTCAGGGTCCTCCCCATAGTGCGGTTCAGGACAGCTCGCACCTGCTCTATACAGCAAGGGGCCTGTTCTAGCGTTTCCACGCGCTCCCCTGTCAACCATCCCCACCCATTGTTCACTGCATAGCCCAGCGAGGGTGGGGTGTTGTGGTCTCCGCGTTGCAGGAGAGTGTCCACTGCTTCCTGATGCGAGGTCCAGTCTCTGGTTCTCTGCCAGGAGCGCAGTCCAGTCCAGTTTGAGGCTGTAGCTGGTGTTATGCGCCATGGGAGTCCTTCAGCCGCCGATGTGGGGAGCTCAGTGCACAGCCAGCGCTGGGAGATGTTGTGCACCTGGGCAAGGACATGGTCCCAGGCCAGGATGCTGTTGCCTGTGCCTAGGCTGGACAATAGGACAGTAAAGAGACAGAGACAATTAGTGGCAAATCTCTGCCTTCTGGCAGCTTGCAAGCCACTTTCCAATTCTGGGAAAGGACGGTAGCTGCTAGGGACGGGGCTCCTGAATGGTGATACCACACCGTTTCCCCCAAAACTGTAGGGGAAGGCAATTCCACTTCCTGGACCTGCAGCAAAGGCTTTTCCTTTAGCAGCCCGTTGAAACGTTCTACCATACCTGCAGCCTGCGGGCGATAGGGGACGTGCAGCTGCCACTCTAGGTCCTGCTCCTTCACCCACTGCTGAGCTCGCTGTCCCGTAAAGTGGGTCCCTTGGTCACTCGAGATGGTGAGTGGCCGCCCACACGCAAAGCTCAGCTGCTCCTGGGCACATATGGTGTCCTGTTGTAAGGTGGTGGGAGTAGGCCATGCAAACCCCAAGCCGGTGGCGGTGTCAACTGCTGTAAACAGGTACCGCTTTCCCACAGCTTGGGGAAGCGGCCCTACATAGTCCACCTGCCACACCTGTCGTGGGCATAGCCCCGCTCAACCTTTCCAGGCTGGGTAGGCAATTGCCGCCAACGGGGGTGGCGGCTGGCGCACTGGGGATATGCTCGAACAGCCTCTATGGTGTCTGCCACTGTCAGAGGCATGCCCCAGTGCTGGGCCACTTGGCACATGGCTTGCGGGCCTACATGCCCTAGCTTCCAATGTAACCAAGGGTCCCTAGTGGCACCCTTCATCACTGAAGGAGAGAGAGTACGGGCAGGGTGGACCTGTGCCAGCGTGTCTGCTGCATCGTTTCCAGGGGAGAGGGACAGCTTATGGCCCGACATGTGGTAAATGGTAGCTGCCTGGCTTTTACCCCGTGTCCACAGATCCACCCAGAGGGCGCGTCCCCACAGGGGTCACTGTCCTATCATCCACCACTGGGTGGCCCAAAGGGGCAGCCACAGGGTGAGACCCCGGAACACTGCCCAGCTGTCAGTGCAGACATGCATGTCTCCTGTCTCGTGCATGAGCACCAGCCAGACAGCCCTGAGCTCTGCCCATTGACTACTCTGGCCTGGGCCGGTGTCATACCAGAATTCCCCTGATTCTGGCTGTAACCCCACCGCAGTCCATGTGGGGGGCTGGCCCTGAAAGGAGCTATCCATGTACCATGCCCCGCCAGGGACAGGTGGCTCTCCTTCCCTGTACGGGCTGGCCACCTCTACAGGGTGTCCTGGAAGTGCCTCTTCCTTGTCCGCCCAGAAGGCCACTGGGCCCAGCAGCTCATGGAGCTGTTGGGATAGCGGACTGGAGCTAAACATGGCCACGTTTAGCTCCATATATGCTCCCCACTTGGTCAGTGTTGGGAGTTTGGGCCACCCCTGTCCTGGGCGCCCTGAGCCATGACCACAGCCACCCCTCAACCGGGTATGTGGACTGCACCAGAGTTGCTATGGAAGCCTGGCTTGTCTGTAAGCTTCGTGTGGGCAGAAGTTGTGCCTGTCTCTATACCCCTAGGTATTAAGGGCCAAGTATTGTGCATGGCACATAGTAGGTGATAAACATTTTTTAAAAAAGATTTTATCGGGGAATTGGGGAAGGGAAACAGTGTTGGGGAATTGGGGAAGGGGAACAGCCACGTTGTTGTCCTTCAGTCTTAGTTGTGGAGGGTGCAGCTAGCTCAGCTCCAAGTCCAGTCACCATCCGGCCGCCCTTTGGCAGCTCGTGGCTGCTCAGCTCAAGGTGCCGTGTTCAATCTTAGTTGAGGGGGTGCGTAGCCCACCATCCCATGCAGGAGTCAGACTGGAAGCCTTGTTGTTAGGAGCATGTGCTCTCACCAGCTGAGCCATCCTGCCACCTGTTGGCAGCTCAGTGGCAGCTCAGTTTAGGCGCAGCTCACTGGCCCATGTGGGAATCAAACCGGCAACCCTGTTGCTCAGAGCTTGCGCTCTTAACCAACTGGGCAATCCGGCTGGCCCATAAATAAACATTTTAAGTTGAATTAAAAATTTCTCTGTCTATTGTGCTCTCTAAAAGGATTTTGCCTGCTTTATTCACTATTTATTTACTCATTTTATTCCACAAGTATGGGCTTCCTGGGCTAGAACTCCACACTGTCATTTGTGTGTTCTCTGCATTGGCAACTGGGATACCTACCCAGGCTCTAACAACAGGGAGGGATTCTCAGCTTCTTTTGTGGAAAGAGTAACTTCATTATGGGAATTTGAGGAGGGCTTTCCCTTCTAATGACCCTTAGGGTTACACTGTGCCTACTTGGATAATCCAGGATAATCTCTCCAGTTTGAGATCTGTACTTTAATCACATTGGCAGAATCCCTTTTGCCAGATGAGGTGGCATATTCAGAGGTTGTGGCAGTGAGGACATGGACATCTTTGGGGAGCCATTATTCTACAAAGGCTGACCGCTGGTCTTCAAAGGTTCATGTCTGTCCCACGGGCAAAACACATTCACCTCATCCCAGTATCTCCGAAAGTCTGAATGCATTATAACAGCAAGGAGAAACCAGGCTGCACCTTCAACACTTTGTTTGGAAATCTCCTCAGCTGCATGTCCAAGTTCATCTTTTACAGATTTTGCTGCCCAAGTGGTTACGGATGCAATTTAGCTAAGCTTTCTGCTACTATGTAACAAGGATTCAGGCCCTTTCTGGTTTCCAATAACGTGTTCCTCATTTCCTTGTTAGCCCTCACCAGCAGACTTTTTAACGTCCATATTTCTAACAACCTGTTCATAATCATTTAAGTGTTCTCTAAGATAACATAGGGTTTTTTTGTTTTGTTTTACCATGCTTTTTACTTAATGCTGAGTCCTCATTTATCACCCATATTTCTAACTGTGTATTCAAGGCAATCTAGGCTTTTTATATCATGGTCTTCAGAACACTTTTAGCCTCTGTTTAGTACACCACAAAGTCACTTATACAATTTTAGGTATTTGTTATGGTTATGTGGTACTTCCAGGTACCACAATCTGTGTTAGTTTTTTACTGTTGCTATAACAAATTACCACAAATTTATGGCTTCAAACAAAACAAATTTATTATCTTACAGTTATGGAGGTCCAAAATGGGCTTTAGGGGGATAAAATCAGGTGTTCGCTGAGCTGTGTCCACTCTGGAACCTTTAAAGGATAACAGTTTATTGCCTTTTCCAGCTTCCACAGGCTGCCCTACTCCTTGGCTCCTGGCTATGGCTCTCCAGTCTCTGCATCAGTGATCACATATCCTTCATTCTCCCGCTTCTGTGGTCAGAGTGTCTTCTCTGAAAATGACTCTTCTGCCTCCTTTTCTTCCCCTATAAGGACCCTTGTAATTATATTGTGCCCACACAGATAATCCAGAACAATCTTATCTCAACATCCAGAATTTAATTATATTTGCAAAGTAATTTTTTTTGCTCTGTAAGGTAACATATTTACAGCTTCCTTTGATTAAGATGTGGACTTCTTTTCGGGGGTGAGGGGTTGCATAACTGTGTTTACTAGAGGATGGCTACCCACTGTTTGGCAGAACTATGAGCAATATGATATTCCAGTGTATTCCAAATAAGTCCTTTGAAGTACTGCACTGTCCAATAGAAATATAATGTGAGCTGTACCTGTAATTTTAATTTTTATAGTAACCCTGTTAAATAAGTAAAAAGAAACAAGTGAAATTAATTCTAATTATACTTTTTATTTAACCCAATATATTAAAAATATTATCATTTCAACATATGGTCACAGAAATTATTAATAGATGTTTTACCATTTTTTAGACTGTCTTCACCATCTAGTTTATATTTTATACTTAGAATATAGCTTAATTTGGAAGCAACATTTTCATCTGAAATAATTGATCTGTATTTAGATTTCATAAAATTTAAAGTTGAAAAAGTAGATTTGCCAAGTTATTACACATACACTTAATTATCAGATTTTAAAAATTAAACAGCGTTATTGAATATAATTGACTTATAATAAACTACGCATATTCAAAGTGTACAATTTGATAATTTTGACCTATGAACACACCAGGAAACAGTCACCACAATCAAGATGATGAACACACTTGTCACCCCCAAAGCTTCCTCTTTTCCCCTTTTATAATCTCTTCTTCCTGCACCTCTCAATCCTCATCCACAGGCAACTACTGACCTGCTTTCTGTCACTAGAGAGTAGTTTATATTTTCTAGAATATTATATAAATAGAATCATACAATATGTCCTTTTTTGGGGGGCCTGGATACTTTTACTGATCATAGCTATTTTGAGATTTAATACATGTTGTAGCATATAAAGTGCTTTTCTTATAGGCAGTATAGAGTTGGATTTTACATTCCCCCCCCTTTTTTTTTTAAGATTTTTATTGGGGAATTGGGGGGATGGGAACAGTGCTGGGGAATTGGGGAAAGGGGAACAGACAAGTTGCTGTCGTTTTGTTCTTCAATCTAGTTGTGGAGGATGTTGCTTCACTGGCCCAAGTTGGCACCATCATTGCGCTCTTCCCGGGTGAGGCAGATCAGTCGCCGGCTTCTGGACGGCTGCTCACTGCGGCTGCTGGCCGCTCACGCTGGCTGCTGGCCACACATGGTAGCCCATGGCAATGCACTGCCACAGGGACTGCAGCCCACGCCGTCGCCGGCGACTCATGGCAGCCCAGCTCCAGGTTGAGCTGTTGTTCAGCATCTTAGCTGTAGAGGGCAGTGTCACTGGCCCTCATATGTGGGATCCGAACTGGGGCCCTCTGGCATCCCAAGCGAGTTCTTAACCATCGCGCCACTCGGCCGGCCCCCCCCCCTTTTTATAAAGATTTTATTGAGGAATTGGGGAAGGGGAACAGCCAAGTTGTTGTCCTTCAATCTTAGTTGTGGAGGGCGCTGCTAGCTCAGCTCCAAGTCCAGTCGCCATCGGCTGCCCATTGGCAGCTCGTAGCCACTCAGCTCGAGGTGCTGTGTTCAATCTTAGTTGGGGCGGGGGGAGGGCACACAGCCTACCATCTCACACAGGAGTCCAACCAGAAACCTTGTTTTGTTAGGAGCATGTGCTCTCACCAGCTGAGCCATCCTGCCACCTGTTGGCAGCTCAGCGGCAGCTCAGTTTGGGCTCAGCATCACTGGCCCATGTGGGAATCAAACCGGCCACCCTGTTGCTCACAGCTCCTGCTCTTAACCAGTTGAGCCACTCAGCTGGCCCCATTTCTCCTTTGTTTTTAACCAATAAGAAAATCTCTGTATTTTCATCAAGATATTTAGATCATTTATATTTAATGTGATTATTGACATGGTTATATTTAAATATATCTTTTTACTATTTGTTTTCTACCTGTTCCATCTATGCTCCATTCTTTTTTGCTTTCTGGCTTCTTTTGGATTCATCGAAGTTTTTTTTTTATGATTCCATTTAATCTCCTTTGTTGCCTTATTAGATGTAACTTTTTGTTTCATATTTTAGTGGTTGCTTTAGGGCTTATAGTGTACATCTTTATGTTATCACTATCTACCTTCAAGTGATAGTAAACAACTATAATATACAACTTATGTATACTATAGAACATTTCAATAGTTTACTTCTCTTCTCCTGAGCATTGTTCTGTTGTTGTCAAATATTTTATTTTTTATTTTTACTCATATTATGAATTCCATACTATGTTGTTATTTTAATTTAATAAGTCTGTTACCTTTTGCACAAATATAGATAATAAGAAAATTGATCACATATTTACCCATGTAGTTACCATTTTCTGTGTTCTTCAGTCCCTTACGTGGATTCATATTTTCATCTGGTATCATTTTCATCCTGCCTGAAGGAGTTTCTTTAACATTTCTTAGAGTGCAGGTCTGCTGGTGATGAATTCTTTCAGATTGTGTATGTCTAAAAAAGTCTTTATTTTGTTTTCCTTTTTGGAAGATATTTTTGCTTGGTATAGAATACTGAGTTGACAGTTATTTTTTCTTTCAGTACTTTAAAGATGTTGATCCACTGCCTTCTCGCTTACATTGTTTCTGAAGAGAAATTTGTTGTAATCTTATCTTTGTTCCTCTGTGAATAATGTAATCCTCCCCACCCCACCCCAGGTTAAGTTTCTCTTTATTACTGACTTTGAGCAATTTGATTATGATGTACCTTGGTGTGGTTTTCTTCATGTTTCTTGTATGTGGGGTCTGTTGAACTTCATCAAATTTGAAAAAAAAATTAGCCATTATATCTTCACATATTTTTCCTTTCCCCATCTTCCTGTTTTAGGAACTCCAATTGCATCTATCTTAGGCTGCTTACAGTTGTTCCACAGCTCAATGATACTCTGTTCATTTAAAAAATTATATTCCCTTTTCTCTCTGTGTATCATTTTTTATAGTTTCTATTGCCATGTCTTCAAGGTCACTGACATTTTCTTCTGTATTGTCTGTTGTTGGTATCACTCAGTGATTTTTTTAAATCTCATATATGGTAGTTTAATCTTTGTAAGTTCAGTTTTGACTCTTTAAAAAAATCTTCTTGTCTCCATCTAACTCTTTGAATAAATGGAATATAGTCACAATAACAGTTTTAGTGCCCTTGACAGCTAACTCCAATATTTGTATCAGTGCTGGGTCGATTCTGATTGACTAGTTTTCTTCGCACACTGCTTTTTTTGCATACCTGATAATTTTCGATTGAATGCCAGCCTTTGTGACATTTACCTCGTTTGATGCTGAATGTTTTTGTATTCCTTATAAATATTCTTGAGTTTTGTCCTAGGACACAGCTGAATTACTGGGAAGCAGTTTGATCTTTGTGGATCCTTCTTTTAAGATGTTAGATGGCCCAGAGCAGTGCTTGTGTCAATAGCTAGAGTAGAACTAATTATTTCCTATCCTTCTGTGTACTCCACCCAATTCTTCATGAATCATGCGATTTTCTAATTCAACTGGTGGGAATGGATACTATTCTCAGTCCTGTATGTATACTGTGCAGTGTTACCTTGTGTGTGGTGGTTCTTTGTATTTGATACTTCTCTCACATGCATGCACTAATCAGTACTGCACTGAGTACTGATCTTGACCGAGGTACATATTTTTTCTCTGTGCTGTTATTTCCTTTCATGTGCATTTTTCTGTGAAATCTAGTTGCCTTGTCTCCCCAGACTCTCAGCTTCCTCACCTCAACTCAGGGAGACTGCTGGGCTCGGCCTCAGTTTCTCCTCCCTATGCCACAGCCTGGGAACTCTTCAGAGCTGTAAGATTGGGTAATTGTAGGGCTCATCTCTCTCTTTTTTTTTTATCTCTCAGGGATCACTGCCCTTCATGGACTGATAGCCAATGTCTTGAAAACTGCTGTTTCATTGAATATTCATTTTAAATTTAAATTCAAATTAAGTAAAATTAAAAATTTATTTCCTCAGCCACACTAGTCATATTTCAAGTGCTCCATTGACATATGTGGCTAGAGGTTACCATATTGGACAGTAAAGGTCTAGAGAGGCTCAGAGATTTTACTGTTCCACCACAGCTCAGTTAATATGGGAAGGCTACAAAAATTATGTTAATGCATGATAGCTACTAGCAAGCTACTTAAATTTTTTACTTCAGAGTACTTCCATTTACTCATTGATAAAATGGGGTAATAACAGTACTTACTATGTATAGTTATAGTAAGGATGAAACAAATTAATACATATAAAGTGCTACAACTTTGGTTGGTACATGGTGAAGTCTTGTTAAATGTGAGCCCATACATTTTTAAGTAATAGGGTATAACTTTTGCTTTCTTTTCCTATGTGTATCATCTGTGTTGTGTATTATTAATGTCTGACTTTAACCTGCAGAGATGGTTTGGAATAGTGGGAAAACCAGAGGATTAGGGAGGGAGGTAGAAGATTAGGGTTCATCACCTTATGTGTATTGATTTATATCATCCTCATTACAACCATATAAGGTAAGTACTATTATTGCCCCATTTTATCAATGGGTAAATGAAAATATCTGGAGGGAGCACTTAGGGTTGCCAGTGCCTATGTCTCAATGTCTTCAAGCATCAGTTTCCTCATCTGAAAATGGGAAGAATACACAGACTGATATACGAATTGAATGGCATGCCTGAGAAAGCACTTTGAAAATATAAAGTGTAAAAAACAAATTCATTATTGTTTTCTCCATTTATTTTTATTCTCATATTTCACCATTCTAAGTCCAGCTCTGGCTGATGTATATTAAGAGAATGAAAACCTTCATTTTGATTCTAGCCTATTAATAATATTGATCAATTTAAGTAGAAAGCTCACTTAACTGGAAACACTCCTATTTCCAGCTCAAAAGCCTGATGGAATTTATTTCGGGGCTAACCAGCTTTTTAAGGTTGTCTTTTGTCATTGCTATCCTTGTATAGTGCAGAAAATTAAACAAGTAAGATTTTTATTTTCATCTCGCCTGAAACAAATTATGTTTTTTTTAGGGATTGGGGGTGGGGGCAGGGAGAACGAATGGCTATGTGTAAGACTGGTATCCATCTTTTCTAAGCTAAGAGACATCCTGAACACCAGCATTCAAGTTTAAAAGATCATTTTTGATTACCTCTGCTTTGCATTGAATGGGACTCAGAGAAGATCTGAGGGTTTGGAACTCTACTTCTTCCTGACTGACAGTGCCTTAGTGTTAAGTAGTTGGGAGGATGTGTCTGTCCATTGGTGTTTCATTTATGGAAATGAATTAGAATATGCATGAGTGAAAATTCTTTAGTGTATTGCTTTTTTTTTTCTCTGCCAGGAAAGTGCTACCTTTCAGGAGTTCTATTTTAGGAATTTCTAAAGAAAAAAAATAGTATCTTTCAAGTAACTTGTTTTATGTGACAAGATAGAACAAAGGCTAATGTAGGCTATTTCCAGGAGATTGAGACTTTTAGCACCTATTTGCATTCTAGAATTTTATGCTAGATGTTGTGGAAGACACAGGTAAATAAGGCAGAGACCTTGACCTTAATGAGGTTGCAGTCTAGAAGGGCAGACACTGCACGCCCTCAGACGCTAATGTAGAGGAGAAGAGAACTGGAGTGCAGTGTGATATGGGTCAAGTCCAGACTATGTTGGAGAGAGAAATTTCTTCTCACTGGGTGACCTGGGGAAAGCACCTTGGGGGAGGAGGCACCTGAACCAGACCTTGAAAGATGCACAGGAATTAACTTTGTGGTTTCTATTTCATAGGAGCACTGTCCATGTGTAATCCTTTCACATAACGGTGCTTGAAGCTTGAGCTATAGCTCTTACTGCTTAGAAAATTTAAGTAAGTTGCAGCTACCCAAAGGGTTTGTTTAATGCTGATCTTCCAGATTTCCTGCCACCCACTACTGCCCAAGTCTGAATTGTTTTTTCTGTTGATTGGATGTGCCTAGTTGCTAATTACCTCTGGGAACATTTATGAGTCAACCTTACTTTGAGTGGAGTGATTTAGTGTAACTTTGCATTTAATCAATTAGTGGAGTGATTCAATTCCCATACCAGCATCTCCCAAATACAGGTATTTTTGCTCTTGCCAAAAAATAAAACTCAAACAAACTGTTGGAGAGGAGTGGGTTTTCAAGTCCGTCTCGGGGGCAAATTAACCCCTGCACTGGCATATTCTGGAAAGTCATTAAATGGTTATGCGACTAAGTGTATATCATAGAGCAAATAAACTCTGTATTTATTTCCCATTTCTGAACACTTCTAGCACCTGCACTAAATCTATTTTTCTCAGTCATTCTCCTTTTCCCATCAAATAGTACATTAAGGAAAGCAGAGATGGAGAGACACAGCATAAAATGTAAAAAGATAAAATTCTCATAGAAACTATTAGGTATATGAGGCAATTCCATACTAACAAATTAATCTTGGGCAAATTACTTTACCTCTTGGAATTTGTTTCCTTTTTGGACATTGGGTAATAATGGTAATGTCTGTGATACAAGATATTTTTAAGAGGTAAATCAGATAATATAAATTTATTGTAAGTGATAGAAATTTAAATGTAATCACTATTGTTATTAAGAGTATTCAGGAAGCAGATATTTTTTTCATTAAAGAAATATTTAGTGGGCACCTACTATGTGCTAGACACTCTTTTAAGCACAGGAATAAATGAGCAAATCTGACAAAGTCTGGCTCTGGAAACAGACAACAAGCAAATAAATAATTGAATATAAACTAAGTTCAGATAACTTTAAAGAATCCATGTATTTAGATTCAGGAAAATATTTCTCTTGTTTTCTCTCAAGGAATATGTATTTGCGGTTACCTGCTTTACTTAATTTCTAATGAGAATGAGTAACTTTTTATCTGAACTGGATTTTTTTTGAAAAAGGATTATCTCAACTCCTAAAATTAATTTGCCTCTTAACTGTTCCACGAACTCTCCTGTGTATGTACTATATTCATATCCATTATACACGTGAGGAAATTTGAGACCCAGAGAGTTTCGGTAACTCCCACTATCTGTAGTGACAGGCATAGGATTTGAACTCAGGGGTCTATACCTGCAGAGCCTGACTTGGCCCCACCACACCTCCTGGTTGCTTTTCCCTAATTTGGGAGAGTGGGGATGACTAAATAAGTGCAATGTGATTAAGATGTGTCTTCTCTTAAAAGAAACCAAAGGACACCTGCCAAAATATTTTTTTGGCAGGTATTTTAAATCAACCAGGACAGATGGTTGTCTTGTCAGTTGGTGAATCCCTTTTAATAGAATTTTCTGAGTCTTTCACTTGGAGAGGCCTGTTAAATACCTGCGGATAAACACCTGGCAATCTCTTTAGCTGCCTAAAGGAAACATGCCAGCAAATCAGAATTAATACATGGGACTACACTTCAATGTGTATCAATTTGAAATGTGGTCTCTGTGGCCATTTGACCAAGATTTTCTTGAGAGAGCATTGTGGGAGAATTAGATGTGCATTGACTGCATTGCTCTTTGATGAATGCTGTGGTTCTTAATTGGGATTCATTTTAACATATTGGGACTAAATTCTTTTCTGTGGGAACACATCTCCAAAATTGGAATGCAAATCAGTGGAAAAATATGATTTTATATGCAAATATTTTATTTAAATACAACTTTGCATGGATGCAGCCAATGCATGAAGTGGAGCCAAGACGCACAGATAAGCTAGGCTGGCTCAATACTCGTGCTTACAGTCTGTAAAAAATAAGGCACAGAAACCGCCTGGCAGCATGGGATTGCAGAGTAGGCATGGGACCACGTGCCCAGGGACCCAGATTGGCTCTTCCCTTGTTGACTTCTGGGTATGTTACTTAACTTCTCTGGGCCTTAGGTCTTTAAAGTCAGAATTTTCTTAGCTTGACAAGGAATTATTTTGCAAAACAAAAGAAAAATATGGACAAGCCCAAAAGATGATACAAGGAACAATGCTATAGCTTTCCCCCCTGCAGAGTCAACAAATGTTAACATTTTGTTATTTTTGCTTAGAGCCTTAAAAAAAAATTACAGAGTAAATTGAAGTCCCTGTGTTCACTCCTTTTCTTTCCTCTCTCAACCTCCCTAAAGGCTATAACTAACATGGTGGATGAGTATTCAGTTCATGTGAACGAGTGTGTGTGTGTGTGTGTGTGTGTGTGTGTGTGTGTGTCACACTTACATGTTACTACATTCATATATTTATGTGTCCATATACAAGACACATGAGAGAGAAGGCGTATGTACAGTGGTTACATGTGCAGCCCTTGGAGCCAGACTGCCTAGATTCCAGTCCCAGCTCTGACTCTTACTAGTTGTGTAACCCTGGGCAAGTTATTCAACTTCTCTTTGCCTCATTTTCCCCATGTGTGGTATGGGGATAATAAAGCATCTATCTCATAGAATCGTTCATACCGTAAACATTCAGTACATGTTAGCTGTTGCCTTGAATGGTTTAAAAAATTACATAAATGACATCATATAGTATGGATCTTTTCTGAAATGTATCATTTCACTCACCATTATTCTTTTGAGGATATAGAAATCTAGTTCATTGGTATGAACTGCAATACTGTATTCATCCATTTGCCTATTGACAGATACTTGGCTTGTTGGTTCAGATTTCTGACAAACAATACTTTAATGTACATCTTTATGCATGCCTCCTTGCCCATGGTTCTTAAATTATTAAAATACGTATCTCGCCATAGAGGGGATTCTTTAAGGGGAATCCCTAATTGTCCAACCCCAATCTTGGTTACCTGCAATGATGGAGATAACACTATATCACGAGGCAGCTCATATTTTTTTTGAGCTACCCTGTTAGAAATATAGTTCATCCTTGAACATTGTGGGGATTGTGGTGCTGACCCCCCTGCACCGTAAAAAATCCCCACGTAACTTTTGAGTCCCCCACAATTTAAGCTGTTGACCAGAAGTCATATTGGTAACATAATCAGTCAATTAGTACAAACGATGTACTTCATTTGTTATGTGTATTACACACTGTATTCTTACAATAAAGTAAGCTAGAGAAAATAAAATGTTATTAAGAAAATCACAAGAAAGAGAAATTACATTTACAGTATTTATTGAAAAAAAATCTGCATATAAGTGAACCCGTGCAGTTCAAATCCATGTTTTTCAAGGGTCAACTGAAATTTAAAGGAAGACAAATTTTGGTATGATACAATGCTTTTCTATTGGTCCCACCTAAATTACTCCAGTCACATTCGCCTTTTTGGTTCCTGGAATACTCCAAGATTTTTGCTGACTCACGCCATCATTTCTGCTTGTCTTTTGCCCAGAAGACCTCCTAGTCCCTGCACTTTCTATATCTGACTCTTACTCTTCAATGTCACTTCCTCAAGGAGGCCTTCTCTTACCATCTTACCTTTGAGGGTCCTCTGTTTTGTTACCAATCATCACTTCCTGATGTTCAGTCCTTTAGAGTTCTTGTCATAATTGATATTATATATTTCTTCCTGTTTCCTTTAATTTTTGTCCCCTAGTAGGTCATAGGTCACTTCACGCCTTCAATTGTTTATTTTCCATCCTAAGTCAATACCCAGGACGATACCTGGCACTAATAGTTGGCACTCAAGAAAGATTTGTTCAGGCAGAGGCACTTGTAACCACTGAGTAAATCTAAGCCCACTTCCCATGAGACACCCTCTTGGATATTTGCAGACAGCTTTTAAGGTCTTCTGCCCAGCCTTTCTTTCTCCAGGCTAAACATTTCTGGTTACTTCAGCAGTTCCTGATGGGACATTACTTTGAATTCCTCCATTATTCTCTCTCATTCAAATACATGGCCATTTGTCTATATCCCTAATGATGTTTGATGTCTGAACATGGTGCTTCCAGTCTGATTTGATTAGGACACAGCAGAGCATCCCCTCCTTGTTTATGTTCATATATTTCTATTACTGCAGTCCCATCAGATAATTAATTCATAATAAGCTTATTGTGGACCAAGACGACCCTGTCGAGGTTTGTTTGTTTGTTGTTTTCACTTATTGCTGCTAAGTGCTGTCTTTTCCCTTTTTGATCTTATACAGTTGCTTTTCTGTACCCACATTTATGTCCTTATGTTCATTACCATTAAATTTCATTACTATCTATAAAGGTAGAGGGTCAGATTAAATCACCAAGGTCACTTACAGCTCTTAAAAATTAAATTGGTTATTTCAGAACAGCATTATCCTATAGAACTTTCTGTGATGATGGAAATGCTCTGTATCTGTTAATACACTCTCTAGCTGTGTAGTCACCAGCCACATGTGACCACTGAGCATTTGAATAATGGCTAGTATAATAGAAAAACTGAATTTTAAATTTTCTTCAATTTTAAGTATTTTAAATTTAAATTTAAATAGCTGCATGTGGCTAATGCCACTCTCTTGGACAGCGCAGTTCTAGAGAAAAAGTGTCAGAATTTTAGAAGATGAAATGCTATGTATTGGGTTGTCGGAAAAGTCATGATGCTTTCTTGCAACAAAAAACAGAAAAAATACCTCATGACTTTTCCAACAACCCAATATAACGTATAGGGAGACACCAACAAGGGGATAGAATGGCCTGTTCAGGGCCAGGATTCATTCACTCAGTGTTTTTTTATTTATTTCATAGATTTTTAACTTTTTTCTTTTTGCTTTCACTGAGCATCAGCTATGTGCTAAGTATAATACTAGGTGCTGGAGCTATAGCTTTGAAGAAGAGGCGTGGTTCCTGCTCTCAAGGGGCCCTCTCTCTGGTGCAGTGGTCCCAGCCTAGGTTTCGTATTAGAATCACTTGGGGAACTTTAAAAAATTGTGATTCTCAGGAGCCACCCTTAAGAGTGGCTGGTGGCTGCGGTATTAATTTAATCTAATGTAGGGGTCCACATTTGACTTTCATAGTCTTGTAAAAACTCCACGGGTGACTCTAATTAGCAGTCACGGTTAAGAATCTCTGGTCTAGGGGAAAGTAAGTGCCTTTCTTGGTAAATAGCTGGAAAGAGTCCTGTGTAAAGTTCCACTCTGGCGGGGAGGTTTCCTACCTACTCTAAAGTCCTCCACTTCATACTCTGATATGACCCAATTCTCCCTCCCCAAGTTGGAAAGACTGCCTACAACATGTGGTCCGTGAAATCAATTACAAACATGTGGTCCGTGAAATTAATTACATGGTCTTATTTGTCATGTAATGGTGTCAAACCTGCAAACATATCATCAAGACAAACTATGGAGTTTATTTCCTGGCAAGTGTATTATTAGTCTTCAAATTGGGTTTCTATGCCTACTCCTTTTTTTTTTTCCTTCTATAGTCTCAGCCAGTTATGCAGATTCTAGCACTTGAGACTCTGGAACTCAGCCCCAGTGGGATGAGAATGAGTGAGGAGCCACATGTTTATGAGGTCGAAGTAATATTGGCTTGGACCCTTCAAGGAACAGGAAATTTATGGTTGTATCACTCAGTATGGCTGGATTTCGCTGTGGCTAATAACAACAAGGTTTCCCTCTCTGTGTTCATCATGGGACGTCTGGGGCTTCCAGAACAGGCTGACAGAGCATCCTTTATGCAGAATATTGCTGCCTGTTATTACAGAGGGAAAAGAGAGCACGGCCACGCAGAAGCTGGCCTTTAAAGCCTCTGCCTGGAGGCATATCATTTTTGCTCAAAGCAACTTCAATGACCAAGCAAGGAAATGGCCTTCTCCAGGGAAAGGAGGTAAATATTTGTGGAAGTTAACACAGTTTATTGTAGTCTTCCTTTCTCATCACAAATATTTGGTTCAATCTCATTTCAGCTCACAACTCCGCCCCCCCCCTCCCCCCAACATACACACCGCTTTCTAGGATGACCATATATAAATCCTACCTAATCATGGCAATAGACTCAAAGGCCAGGATCCTATGATGGGTCTTTACATCAGATATTTATTTGTCTCCTCTTCCTTCAGATACCCATGAACTAAAAAGGCAAATTATCTGCTTCCTGTATACCCAGTATACAATGTTATAACAGGGCTAGAAGAACTTAAATATTTTTTGGAAAGAATGGAAGATACACAATTACACCTATTTTGGGATTTAATGGGAGAGCTGTCAGAAGAGCCCTTACCTTACAGATTGGGTGTGTTCTTTTGCTTTCTAGAAGTAGATTTCGTGTCTCTTGTTTTTCATGGCTCTTGGTTTCACTTTCCTAGGAGTCTCTTTTCCATCATCCTCTTTGGTTGCTGAAAAACTTCATCAATCCATTTCTTTCCCACAGAAACTTAGGGGCTCAAGTGTCATTTTGTTTCCTAAATAGTCACAGTCTCTTTTATCTAGGATAATGTGGCTCTTTGGCTATAAAACAAGCATAAAAGTTAGTCATTTTCTTATCGATTTAATTCCAGTCAGATTAATGTACCAACAGCCACACTCACAATTAATTTTGATGACCTGGAGCCTATCGGGTTTTCATGGACCAGCCAAAGCCTTAGACATTTTCTCCAACTGAAGGGATTCAATGGCACAACATTAATTTGTTCAGATGTTTGAACAATGGGTTGCGTCCAAACCCATGATTTGATCCTTTACTCAAGCCTGAGTTTTGATTGGCCTGCTCAAAGTATTCCTCAATTTTATCTTTTTTATTTGGAGATGAGAAAAAGTTGTCTTTTTCAACCCTACAAATCTTGGAATTTCTGGACTCGATTCCCTTTCATTTCCATCTAGAAGGTGGCCAATTCTTTTTTTCTTATATTGTATTAGTTTTCTAGGGTTCCTATAACAAAGGACCACAGACTGATTGACTAAAACAACAGAAATGTATTGTGCTATAGTTCTGGAGGCTAGACGTCCAAAATCAAGGTGTAGACAGAGTTATTTTCTTCCGAGAGTGGTGGAAGAAGAAAGAACCTGTTCAGGCCTCTTGCCAACCAGCTTGTAGATGGTGGTTTTCTATTTATGCCTCTTCACATTATTTTCTCTCTGTGGGCATTCCTGTGTCTAAATTCCTCTTTTTATAAGGACACTGGTCATATTGGATTAAGACCCACCCTAAAGACCTCATATTAACTTGTTAGCTTCGTAAAGACCTTAACTTCAAATATGGTCATGTTTTGAGGTACTGGGGTGTAGCACTTCAACATATGAATTTTTGGGGGGACACAATTCAATACATCACACATCTCTTTCCTCTAGTCTTGTTAAATGCAGCCACTAGTAATTAAGACACATATAACTTCCTGTTTTTCAAGCTCATCAGGCACATTTTTCTCTCCCAGTCTATTTCAGATGACAGCTTTACCAAATACTTCATCACTGATAATACGAATAAGCATCTTTCCAGCCTCTAATAATACAGTTTCCTTTCTGATCGCTGCCAGAAGCCAATCCCAAATATTTTTAGTTTATTGACAAGAAGGCTAGGTGTTATGGCAATAAACAACCATCAAATTCTAGTGATTTACAATATCAAACGTTTATTTCTTGCTCATGCCACTTGTCCATCATGAACTGGCTGCCTCAGTCCTTCACACTTTTCTCTCTCTCTGAGACCCAGTGCAGCATGCAGCATCTATTAATAGGCTGGCCGTTGCTGAGGCAAAGGGAGAAAGAAAGGTGAAATGCCCACTGGCTTCTAAAGCTACTGGTCAGAAGTGATATGTGTCACTTCTGCTCAGGTTTCATTGGACAAAGCAAGTCAGATAGCCAAGCTCTAAGTTAAAGGAAATGGAGAGCACAGCTGTCCTTCAGTGTGTGTGTGTGTGTGTGTGTGGGGGGGGACAGGAAACATTTGTGAGCATGGGTACAGCTAGCACAACAAACTTTGACTTTTTTAGAAAAGTTCAGAGAGATGGTGGACAGAATTCGATACCTTGGTACTAGGCAGGTGGGAAGAGTAGAGCAGGGGATGAAGAGAAGGGCTTTAGCCTCGGTACTGAGATCAAACTGGAGTTACCACCAGAAGAACCTCTCTTTTAGCAGAGATTTAACAGGTTAACAGGTTAAAAGAATCCTTTGAGGGGGCACAGTAAGCTTTATATTCCAGATCTTCAGGTTGCAGCTCTGCTACTTAGTAGCTCTGTGACTTTTGTCAAGTTACTTGACCTCTCTGATCTCTGTTTCTCATCTGTCAAAGGAGACTGCAGTATCACCCACCCTTATAGGGGTGTTTTGAGTAGTTCATCTTCCACATGTGGAAACTGTGTAACCTTGGACAAGGTACTTATAGATGCCTCAGTTTCCTCATCTGTAAAATGGAGATAATAGTATATATTTCATAGGGTTGTTAAAAGGATTTAATGATATAAAACACCTAAGCCAGTACCTGGCTTATAGTAAATGCTCAATAAATGCTAATTCTTTTCTTGTAGTTGTAGTTAGGGGAGGTGACACACAGTGCCAGACATACAGTGAGCACACAATAAATACGAGATGATCACTTTCTGCACTAACAGTATTCAATGGGGAATACAAGTCTAAGAAGCCAGAGTCAGGGAAATTGGGACTGAAGCAGAGAAGGAGGAAGAACAAATATAAGAGAGTTCATTACTAATCAGGGCACCATTTCCTGACAAGCTGATTGCTCGGTCTCTAAGGATGTGTTCACAGAGGTCATCTATACTCATTGCATTTCCAAACAGTCCACGCAGTAAGGGGGAAGGGAGGAGAATTTATGTGCTGACTCCCAACTCCCATGAGTCCAGTTCCTTCCAGGCAGCATGTGTTCCCAGACTTCTAGGTTGCATGTGCATGGATGCCATGTGAGTCCTGAGATGTCACCCACCTCGGTGGCATCAGGGACGCCCCACAGCACGAGATGAAGGTGGGTGGCATGATGTGCGGTAAGGAACTTTTTGAGCATGCATGTGAGAAGCAAGATAAACTGGGCGCAGCCTGCAAGCAGCCTGTGAGCCTGCAGTGGAGGTGGTGGCAGCAACTGCAGCCTGGCTGCGTCGCCGTGGGAATTGTGTAAGTGGCTGCAAGGGCCCCGTCTGGCCTGAAATTTAAAGTGTATGAATCTGCGGTGTCTTACAAACACAATCACCTTTTCAGCCTCATTTTTTCACTTTACAGATGAGGAAACTGATGCCCAGTGTGGGAAAGGATTTATTTAGGATTATACAGTTTGTTAGTTGCAGAATAAAAATTAGAATCCACATCTTATGCAGAGTTCATTCTGAGGTATCCTGGTCTTTAGATCTCTAGTTCAGTTCGAGCTTATGTTCATCCATCCATCACCCATCCATCCATACCCATCCATCATCTCTGAGCTTGGCATTTCTTGAAGGCCTCCCTGGTGCTGTGCTGTGCTGGGCACTTTTCATAAAAGAATGGGGCACCAGGAGAGGAGAACTGCAAGTTGCCTTTTTCTACTGACTTTACACCCTCTTCTTCCATGGTGGTTGGAGCCCAGCCAGCAGGGAAAAAATTGGATGCACTGGGGACACTTGATAGGAGTGACTGAGGCTGTCTGGGCCAAGGAAGAAGGAAAACAGTTGTTCCATCTCTGGTTTGAGCTTCAGTGTATTGGCAGCAGCACTGAAATGTAGGGAGAAGATGGATTTCCAAGGAGGACTCCTGGTGTCTCTGAATCCCGTAGGATTTGGACACAGCCTTCACCTGGAACCAAATCATCAACAGTTTTTGTGGCTCACTGACTGTAAGGCACTGTGTAGGAACTGAATTATAGGGAGGTCTGTGTTATGCTTCCTGTCCTTTAGCAGATGAAAGTGTAGTTGGAAGATAAGCAAATATGTAAAAGATTATTAGTAATACTATACCATTAATATTAATAGCTAACGGTTGTTGTGCTTGGCGAGGAGGGACCTGTTACATCTCAGCGATCTCTGCTTGGAGTCCATGGACAAGCTTTAGGGAGTCTGTGGACCCCCCCTGGAATTGCATGCAAATCCCACGTGCATATGCATTTTTCTGGGGAAAGGGCCTATTGCATCCAAAGGGTCTATTGGCTATTAATATCAAAGGGTCTATTGGCTATTAATATTCTCCAAACTGTGAAGTCCCTCACAAATTTAAGTACTCTACTGCCTTTCATCCTCATAGCAGCCCTCTTTTTCAGATGAGAAAATCAAGACCCAGAAAGGCTAAGTGGAACCCAGAGCTCTTCGACCTCAAATGCTGTGCTTGACCCTGTGTGCTGTGGTGCACTCCCACGGCATCAGTAAGGGGAAACAGGCAAACAGTGGTTGTTCTGTTCCCCCAGCTCTGACTTGTGCCCAGCAATGGTGTGTGACTGCTGCTTTGAATAGAGAGTCAGTGTTTCCAGGGGCAAACCTGCGACTTGGGATCATTCAGCCTGGAGAGCAGTAGTCAGAGGGCGGCGTGCCTCCTGGTGGGTCACTAAATGGGCAGCATGAGGGTGGTAGTGGGCAGCTGTCCCTGTCTTCGCGGAGGCAAGGCCAGTGCGTGGCTACGTGAGGAGTGTAGTTTATACCTCAGGAGGAACTTCCTGCTTTCAGCGTGGGTAATTGAGAGGTTAAATCTCCTGAGCTGTCATAATTGGAGCTGTCTTGAATAATTTTGTCTAAAATCAAGGGAAGGATGCATAGACCTTTTGAAGCCTTCCTTTGGTCACAGTTCTTCTCTATGCTTCTCTATTCTATACACAATATTCTCCTGACCTAAAGGCCAGTGGTGAGTTCAGTGGTGTGCCCAGGCCTGGGTTCTCTGGTACCCTGAGCTGCAGCCCCACAGGGGCACTTGACACCCACACCACTTCACTTTGCTGTTCACCTGAGGAGGTCTGTACCTCCCAGAAGCACTTGGGGCTTCAGATGCTGTGCCAGTTCCTGCACACCTTGACCAGCTGCAAGGTTTTAATGGGCTCATAGCACTTGAGATGACCTGTTGAGACTCTGTTGCACAAATTGAGACCACACGGGGAAATCGTTCTGTTGGGTTTACTGGGCTGATGGTTGTGGCTGAATGAAAGAGGAGGAGAGAGATGGAGCCTCTGGATCTTGTGGCCGAAACAAGCTTCTAACACTGGAGAACAGTGGTTAGATAAGGTTAGGAGGATCACCATGCGCATACCCACGAGAGGTGCGGACTGGTGTGTGTGAAGTGTGTGTATGTGTGTGTGAGAGTGCACATCTGTGGCTTTGGGCATGTGAATGTGAGCACAGGCGTGGGTGTGGGTATGTGTCTGGGTAGAGGGCTGTGTGTGTGTGTGGTAATTAAGACCTGGATTTGAGTTTCAGACCTACCATTTACAAGCTGGGAGGGTTAATTTATTGCTCTGCCCATCAATTTTCTTGTTTGTCAAATAAGAATACTAATAACCACCTCACAGAGTTACCATAAGGATCAAAATAAAAACCATGTATAAAAAAGGCCAAGTCCATGCCTGGCACTACTAAGTGTTGAGCTAATGGCAGGTGTTAGCACTGTTTGCAGTGGGAGTAGATATACGCATACATATGTGGCATGGGTGTGCGTGTGTGCACACACACATTGGTTTTGTCCTCAGCTGTCCAGGCAGACCCTCTGTGTCTGAGGGCCTTCCCTTACGCAGAATCGCCGGTGTGCTCTTCAAAGTTCCTTTTCTAGAGAAGCATTTCATAGTGAGGCCTGTCCTTTCTAGAACTTGCCTCGATTTCCTGCTGGGCTCGTTCATGGTTTTCACACTGCCTTTTTGAGTCTTTTTCTCACCAGCCATCATTATCCAAGTTTTTTCCCTGGGTCACTGGGTAAGGGAGGAGGTGGCCTGGAGAGGTGGATGACCTGATCTGCATCCGGCCCCCCTGGTACCACCTGAGACCTAGACAAGGTTTGCCCTTCCCTCCTGGCTGTCCCTTCTCAGCTCTTGTACTTTGTGGACCTGAGTAGAAAAGGATACTTGAGTTCCTCCTCGTTAAGCTCCACCTTTAATCCCCGTCAGCTTTTTATGTTAGATATGACCACATTTTCTCTGTTTTGACACTCACATTTTACCTCTTAATAAGATGTGTCTTATAGTCAATATATACATATAGTCACCGGAGGTGACATTTCTTATTCCTAAAGCTTTTGTTAAAATAATGGTGCACATAGAATGGATAACTTATTCCACCTCCATCTCAGTACTCATAACCTCATATTTCACTTATCTGTTTCTAGGACTGTTTCCCCAACTAAAATTGGGAGCAACTGTGGAGTGGGAGGGACTGGGTGTGGCTTCTGAGCAGAGTGTCAGGTGCATTGTGGGTGCTCTACACAGGCAGGTTTGAATGAGTGTGATGACAAGGCTCGTCTCTGGAGGAGCCCACTGGCTGGTGGGCCTCAGTTGCTCCATTTACTATGGTTTTGATTTTTATTCTGCATTAATAATTTGGGGGTCTAACTATAGTTTTGCTACTAAGGTCAGTACAAGAAGGAGTCTAGTTATGGAGGCAATATAGGGATGTGTGAGAAGAGAGTGAGCCAGACGGGGTACTCCTAGCATCCCTGAATATTACCAGGTGGTAAGCGCTGTCTGTCGGAGGTCGGGGGACTCTGAGATGATTTGGGGCTGGCAGGATCTGGGAGGACTTGCCGCAGGAGTGGAAGAATGATAGGGTGGGGTTAGGCTGAGAGGTGGAGGAAGGCATATGATGCAGGAGGAATGGCACAAACAAAGGTGTAGAGCGGGACACAACCAAGGACGATGTAGAGGGCAGTTTGGCTTGAGGAAAGAGTTCGTGTAAAAGGACGGGGAGAGAAGCCTGGAAAGGCAATTAGGCTTGGCTGTGAAAGGCTTCAAATGCCAGGCTTAGGTGCTTTTGGTGGGGAAAGCATAGGTTTTTGTTTCATTCAGACCTGGGTTTATTCATCAATTCAATAAGACATTTATTGAAATGCCAGGTACTGTTCAGGTTCTGGGAGCACAGTGAGGCACATGAAGACCGGCTCCTACCCTTGCAGAGCTTATGTTCTAGTGGATTCAAGTCCTAGCTTTGCTACTTGTTACCTGGGTAAGCTTATTTAAACTTTCTTGATCTCAGTTCTTCATCTGTACAGTAGGGATAGACCTAACTACATGAAATAATGGAAATCAAACTGCTTGAAACAGAGTTGGTGTCCAAGTAGTGTCAGCTCCCCCCTTCCTCTTCCTCCTTGCCATTTCCCTTCCCTCATCTTCTTTTCCTAGGTTGGGGGAGCCATTGGCTCTGCTCAAAACCTGCTGCTCTGCAAGAAGGGCACTACACCTTCTTAACTGCCCCGGATCTGCAGCCACAGGTTACAATTTCCATAGACACCTGACCTCATGTCTGTGCCTCCTGGAAGTGACTGCACATTGGCATAGATCTGGGCAGCTCATCAGCAATAGAAATTAACCTACAAACGTCTTGGGAGCTTCTCCAGGATGACTTACAAATTCAGAGCATGGTCTCCGCTCAAGCTGGACCATGCCTCGAGAAAACCAGCATAAGAATTAGAAGCATAAGCCAGGAGGGGCAGGAACAGATGGAGTTAGCAGGTAGCGTCAGAGGAGGGGAGAATGGGACGTGAAAAGAGACAGAGGTCTAGGGGGAGACTCTAATGGGTATGGGGGTCCCCATGCAGAAGTTTAGTTTTAATTCCAGCTAGTATTTGTTGAGTGTCTACCACATGCCTACCGCTGTCCAGCTGCCGACACTACAGCAGTGAACAACAGTAATTCCCCTGCTTTCGTGGGGCTTCTGTGGAACCAGAAGAGACAGATCATAAAAACATGAACAAAGAAATTGCAAAATAATTTTGAATAGAGACGAGTACCATTCACTTATTTATTTGTTCATTCAACAAAATTTTGAGTGTCTACTATTTGCTAGATACTGTTTTAGGTACTAGGCATACAGCAGGGAAGGGGACAGCCTTTATTCTTGTGGACATTGCATTCTATTGGAGACACTGTCACTTAACTAGTAGACAAATACATATATGATAAGGCTCAGTAAGTGGTAAATGTTATGGAAAAAAGGGAGGCAACAGAGTACAGGAGACAAGTGGATGCTTTTTAGATCAAGTGCTTAGAAAAAGTCTCAAGAAGGAGGGGATATTAAAGCAGAGAACTGCCTGAAATGATGGAAGACGCCGTATCATCACCTGGGGAAGAGCATTCTGGGTAGATGGGGCAGTGAGTGCAAAGGCTCCAAGCTTGGTGAGTTTGAGGAAATTCTGGAAGGTCAGGGTGACAAAAGTGAGAGGGTGAGAATGAGAGGAGTAGGAGTTAGGGTCAGAGAGGTAAGCAAAAGCCAGACCATACTGGACCTTAGAGGGTATGGAAAGGATTTTGGGTTTTATTTTCCATGGATGGGAAGCAGTTGGAGGATTTTGAGCAGAGCAATTATATAGGATTTGCATTTTTGAAATATGACTGCTGCTGTCAAATGGCTGACCTGTGGGAGTAGAATGCAGAGGGCCAAGAGTATAACTAAAGAGATCAGACAGGCTATCTGCAGGAACCCAGGGGAGATGGTGGCTTTGGCTAGGATCACCATGCAGGAGGTGGTGACAAGTATTCAGGCTTGGGATATGCTTTGCAGGTATAGACAACAGGATTTGTGAGTTTGTGATGGATGGAATATGGGATATGAGGTATCTGGTGAAATCAAGGCTGCTGCCTCAGCATTGCTGCTGGGAAGACTGGGTGGCGGCTGTTGCTATCATTCAGTCATATTAGGTCACGTTAGGTTTGAGGAGCCCATTTGATGTCCACAAGGAGATATGAGGAAGGCTTGGGTCCAAGAAGTCCAGAGTTAGGGGAGAGGCATGTTTCTGGGTGTCATCAGCATGAGTGTGGTCCTTGAGGTCATTTAGGGCAGTGCCTCTGAAAGTGCTGTCCCCAGACTGGCAGCAGCAGCAGCAGCACCTGGACTTGTTAGAAACCCACATGTTTAGGCTCCTCCTTAGACCAACTAGATCAGAAATGCCTAATGTGGGTCCAGTGATGTGTGTTTTAAGAAAGCCCTCCAGATAATTCTGGTGCAAACTCAAATTGAGTGTCGGGGAGTGAGTGTAGACAGAGTGAAGGTTCAAAGATGGGTCCCTGGGGCCCTCCAGCAATGAACATGAGGAAGAGAAGAAGGAGCCAGTAAGGGTGAGTGAGAAGAACCAACCCGAAATTTAAGTGGAAAACGTAGAGTGTGTTGCAGTGGACGCCAAATGTTTGAGAAGGTGGTGGTGGATAATTGGGTTCAGTGCAGCTGGCGGTTCACAGAGATGAGGACCAGCAATTGTCCAGTGGATTTATCAAGGGTCTTTTACCATGTTCTTTATTGCTTATGTTGCTTTGAGACTGAAATGGAGCAATTAAATAATTAAAAATATATCTATATATCTATCTATATCTATCTATATCTATATATAAATGATAAGGGTCTTTTCTTAGCGTTGACTAGTGCAGTTTCAATGGAGTGATTGGGATGAAAGCTTTAGTGGAGTAAGTTTAAGAGAGGAAGGGAAAGAAGCAGAGATAGTAAGTGCATACGAGGTGTGATAAAAAATACGGTGAATGCTGCTGCCAAGTGCCGTCGAACGGCAGGGATCTTCAGTACCGGAAGCGGCGCAGAAGCCTAGTAACAGTGTGTGACAAGTTTCAACTTGTTCGGTGTAGTCAGTCGGGTGTGAACTACAGTTGAGAGAAGGTGTTTTAAAGTGTGCCGTAAATCATCCTCCATCATGACAACGCTCCGTGTCACACGTCACTTCTGGTATGGCAATTTCTGTCAAATAAAAGCATTACGGTGTGTCTCCATCCACCTTATTCACCGGATCTAGCACCTTCCCCAAAGTCAAAATGACCATGAAAGGTAAACATTTTGAATCAATTCAGGACACCGAGGTAGCCACGACAGCACAACTAAGGACATTGATGCAAGAGGACTTCCAGAACTGCTTCAGAAAGTGGTAAGAACGATGGGATAAGTGTGTTCAAAGCAAGGGGGAGTATTTTGAGGAGGATTAATGGCAATGTGTCTTTTACTGTGGTACATTTTAAAAAATGTAAACATTCACCGTATTTTGTGATCACACCTCGTATAGGCAGATGTTTTGCAGGGTTTTGTTATAATGAGGAACAGTGGAAAAGGGCAGCAGCTGGCAGGTGACTGGAGTCTAGGAAGGTTTGTCGTCGTAAGTAGGAAATGTTATAACATACTTGAAAGTGGGTAGGAATAATGGGGTAGAGACACTTAAGCATGATGCAGCAGAGAGGGGGCTGATAGCAGGTGAGAGGAGCTGGAATCCCGGATGTGAGCGGGGGGAGGGGGCGCTGATTGCACAGAGGACAATGAACACGGAGGACAGTGAATACGGAGGATAATGAATATCGGACTATGAGGCTGGTAAAGTCAAAGGTGTAAAGATGAGGTTGTTTTCTCTATTTTCTCAGGGGAGTAAGAAGTGAGGTCATTAACTGAGGGCAAGAGGAGGTGGTGGAAGTTTGAGGTGAGCTAAGAAGGCATGAAATAGAAGAAAAGAAATGGGGGTGGTGTGATGTGATAGACCGTGCCTCCTCACGTGCTCTGTACCCTCATGGTGGGTAGCTGAGAGGGCAGAGACGGTCAGAGCTTCTCCCACAGGGCACCCTGATCTTGCTCAGGAGTCCCAAGAACCCACACTGGCTGAGGAGGGCCACCTGTCAACACACAGGTGTGGCACCGACATTGATCTTAAGCTGCTCCCAGTCAGGAAAAGCATTGAACAGTCAGCCCAGGGTTGAAACTGAGCCCCCTCACTGTGGTTTGGGATGGTCTTTAAGTCCAGAACCATCTTGACTTTCCTCCTCATCCAGAGGGGACAGTGGTCTGCTCAGGCCCCGGAGTTTCTCAGGCCTGCACTCCATTGTCCGTTGTTCAAAACACAACATTCATTGACTTACTTTATAGAACTTATTTTTAAAATTGTGAATTATTTTCACCATAACAAAGGAAAAACTCCAAAAATGTATACATCAAAAGTTAATAATTTTGTTCCCCACCGTCTTCATCCCAGTTATGCATAACCTCCTCCCATATTATTATTGTTTTACTCTTATTTTTATTATTTACCCCCTACACCAGAGGCCTTGCGTCTGATAGCCTGGGTTGAGTCCGGCCCTCCCGCTTGCTATTTTGGCTCTAATAGTGTTCTCCATTGAAGGAAACCACAGCTCCCTAGACTTAGCTAATTATAAAATTGGGGGCAGGGGAACATCAAGATGGCCCTGGGGTATCTGCTTTCAGATATATCTGGGCTAGTGCAAAATATGGCCAAGAGGCAAACTGAAAGGGCCCCCATTGGCCAAGGTGGGCAATTTACTTATAAAAAAACCCAACAATTATTGCAATCAAATGAAATACGGTTTTACTAGAAACCCATAAATACATGATAATGCCCAAAATGAATATGACCCTGAGCAAGTTCTTTAACTTCTTTGTGCCTCACTTTTCCCATCAGTAAAATGGGAGAGTAATATCCACCTCTTAGGACTGTTGTAAAGATTAAGGAATAAACTTCCTGCAGAGGGCTGGCCGAGTGGCGCATTGGTTAAGAACTGGCTTGGGACGCCAGATGGCCCCGGTTCGGATCCCACATATGAGGGCCAGTGACACTGACCTCTACAGCTAAGATGCTGAACAACAGCTCAACCTGGAGCTGGGCTGCTGTGAGTCGCCGGCGACGGCGTAGGCTGCAGCCCCTGCTGCAGTGGGT
>NW_017731509.1:1307715-1315644 GCF_001890085.2 Hipposideros armiger | reverse complement strand
AACAAGTTACAGTGACCTACTTATTAGGTTACTGGTAAGTAACTCTTAGCTCTCTGTAAAAATAATTCTTTGGGATGGGATGCCATCTACTCATGGAATTAATAAAAGGACCTTTATTTTTCAGTGTGAGGCCCATCAGTAGACTATGGCCTACCACTGGGCAGTGGGCCATAATTGGAGAATTTCTGATATGCTGGAATGGCATCATCACCTGGATGAGGACATTGAGGTTCAAAGTAGGGAAGTGACTTGTCCAAGAACATGTGGATAGTGGTTGCTGAAGTATGAACTTTTTTTATTCTGCTCATCTGACTATGATCTCAGGGTTCTTTCTGTTCTTCCATTCTGGACCTCCATGCAAAGTGAAAGTGTCTTCACAAGGAGGAAGAATTTCTTAACCTGTGTGAAGCCCGTTGACTCTAATTATTTAACATATAAGGAGCCCTTGAGGCTGGTAAGGGCAAGTATTATCCTATTTAATAGGTGAGGAAACTCAGACAGGAGGGGCCAGTCAGTGGTAGAGTTGCACTAGAAGCCACATCTCCTGGGTGAAGAAAGACTTCTTTAGTCACGTGGACTGTGGCCGCAGGTAGAGAGTATCTTTTGGCAGTGTCATTTGGCAGAGGATGAAATCACAGGGTCTGTAGGACTTTTGACCTTACTCCTCACAGTGATCCATAGACCGAAGTTCTTTGGGAATCATTAGACAGAGGGTTCCAAGCTTTTCAAGAATTTTAAGGTGGCATGGACTAGTGGAAAGATGTGATTTGGAGTCAGACAGATCTGGGTTCAATCCTGCTGTCCACTTACTAGGTCAGTGGTCTTGGGCAAGTAACTTAACTACTCTGACTTCCAACTCCTCATCTGTAAAGGAGGGATGTTCATATCCTCCCCCAGTTAGGTGTGCAGGAAGGAATCAAAGCATATGGCCCATAGCAGGCACTCGGTAGTAACGATTATTATTTCAGGTAGTACTGAGCATTGCCCTTCTGTGATTCTGTCATATTTGCCTAGTGGGACTTTCAGGTAAAAGATACTGAAGGTGAAATTTCATTTACTTGATATATGCTAGGTCATTTTTAGACCTGTTTTCTTGATCCTCTCACCATTTTTTATGGTATTTATTTCTCTGGGGTGGTTTTGGTAAGTGAAAATCCAGGATGTGAAATCCAGGGTGGTTTGTTCCTGGCTGTACACCATTTACTCTGAAGGCCAGAGAGAGCCTTGAAGGGATTTTGGCCCATGTCCATGATTGAAGTCAAGACCTTGCTCACACCCTTCTAGGCTGATTAAAGGCTCTCTTTTTCTCCCTCTCTCTCTCTGCCCTCTGAAGGAGAAGTGACTCTTGAGTTAGCTGATTGTTGGTTTGCTTCCCTTTGGCTCAGAGATGTGTCTTGTTCAAAATTACATGCCTGACTTCCTTCTTATAAAATACCTGGCATTTATAATAATAATGGAATATTGTCTCAGAATGATGGGTTGTGCTGACCGGGAGGGCAATTGAATGTATGAAAATAGTGAGAAAATATTTAGTAGTCCATGTGGGAAATGTACCTGCTTTGAGGTTCTGTGTATAAAAAGCTATAATTCTGTGGTCCTGCATGTTTGAGAATGTTTTGTATGATTTATTTTATTAGTAGAAGTATTGTAGAACGTGTTGAATCTTTTGAAATAAGCCATAAACAGTGATTCAGCAGGAAGAACATGACTTGGTCAGCAAGATAGTAGGAAGTCTAGGCACGATGAAAAGGAAGCACTGTTTAGCTTGGCATCCTTTCATTTGAAAAAGAGAGAAGGAATTGAGATAGAATTTGGAAGGTATCTATGCAACGGACAATGCCTGAGATCCTATGATCACCTAGAGATAAAAGTGATCTGGATATTAGAGGAAAACCTGAGCTTGTGAGTTGCAGACCTTCTTGATCCTGATAGCTGCTCTTATGTGTGGCTTCTTTTCCTTGCTTGTGTCGTTGGGACCTGTGTGCCCAGTACCNGAATCTACTCTTTTTGATATTTTCCTTTCAATACCCTCTGGTGTTGAATACCCTTTTCCCCTTTTGCAGGTTTAACTTTTTGAAATGGTTTTTAACCTTCTTTCATTCCTTCCCTGCCACTTTTAGGCCGACTACTATTTACGGTTATTGAATTTTCTCCGTTTCTTTTTCCCTATTCTTCCCATTTTGACTTCACCACCAAAAGCAATTTTTAAACTATTCTAATCCTTCCTGGGTTTCTGATGTTCTCATTCCAAAGTTCTAATAGCTTTCTGTGCACAGGCTAATCCCTGAAGCTTTCCTGCCCCCTATTGGTGCTTTTCCTGTTGCCTCTTGCAAGTCTGTTTCTCAGAGTCAGCATTTCAGATAGAGACCCTTTTACCCTTCCCTCCTGGAACCTGGCCTTGTGCTACGACCAGCCGGTTTTTCTTTTATCTCATCTCAAGAACATGTCACATTGCATCACCAGGCAGAAGGGCTTCCATGACTTTCTAATTTTTCACAGATGATGCCACCTTCCCATTGATTGACTTGGCCCTCAGGTCTCTGAAATCCACAAGCATAGTCAGGGAGATAGTTCATATTCCTGATCAGGATAAAAGGGGCAGAGGCATCTTGGAATCCTCCCTGTCAAGCCACCAAAGTCTCCAGGGTCTTTCTTTTCATCTCTGTTAATTTCCCTTAGGACTTGCCAGAGATTGGGGCTCCGTTAGAGAGTGATTTCTGGGGGGTGATGGGTATTTCAGAGAAAATACAGACAAGCCACCCAATCCCACCAAGGTTAATTCAGCCATGAAACACTCTAAGTCTTGTATCAACTTCTCTCAGCTCCTGGAATTCTAGTACCTTGTGCTCATGGATATTGGATGGCGAGGCAACTGAAGAATACATAATTCTGTGGTCCATCCACCAGTCATCCCTTCTTGCAAAGTCTCAAGGAATGTATATGCCAGAGTCATGCTTTTCAAAGTTTAATGTGCATATGAAACTTCAGGGGATCTTACTAACATGTGGATTTTAATTAAGTAGATCAGGGTGGGACTTGAGACTACATTTCTAACAAGTTCCCAGGAGATGCTGCTGCTGCTGGTCCATGGAGCAAAAGGCTAGAGAACAAAGCGTGAGTGAAGGAGTATTTTTATTATTAACTGGGGCTTTGGCCCCCAAACTCTGATGCATTTCTCTAGTGAGGTGGGCTTTGAGGTAAAAAGGACTTGTGTTTCAAGAAGCAGACTGTTGTGTCCACCTAGGCATCAGACTTCTTTATTTGGCTTTTCGTGGAGGACACATCTTTCCAAGCTGGAGAAGGTTCTGGGCCATGTCTTACCTTAATGGCTACGGGCAAGGAAGGGAGTTTAAAGGGAAGGTGAAGGGGAACCAAGAGGGAAATGACTGGAAACCCTTCCATGCAGGAGCAAACACAAGGCCTTTCTTCTAGACTCAAGGACCCTGGCCTCCATGGGTCTAGCCTTTATCTCTCATCTTGGCACACCGAACACTCCCTGCCCCTTGATGTCACCATCCCATAGCAGTGCTGCTTTTGGAGCTAGAAGAGGTGTGGGGAGAAATAGCTCCTCCTTTAGATTCTGTTCTTTCTACCCAGAATGCATCTGTACACCTCTCCAGTGGATATACGCAGCAGGTAACCTACTCTGAGCTAGTGTAGCTTCCTAATACATCTCTAGTCAAAACTCTGTGGAGCTCAAAGGGCTTGTGGAAACCATCGAATCCAGTGGCTCTGAAACATTGAATCCAGTGGCCACTTACACAAGACATAATGCCCATGGTTCACCTGCCAAACTTATTTTCTAGAGTCGAGGTGTCCTAATAATGAGACATTACTGTTCAAAGTTTTTCTTGGCCCTTCTTTATTTTCTTTTGTAGTAGTAGATATATATCTTCTTCAGCAATCACCCACAGCCATGTATCAACCAAATCTGACCTCTGATTCTTCTCTAGATTTCCTGCTGCCTTCCTTGCCTGCTTTCGCTCTTGCATAGACTTGTGCCCTTCGTTGACTTGTCCACAGCTCCCACACTTTCAAATGTTGGACTGAGCTCTGTCTTCAGGTATCTTATCTTCTTCACCTCTTTAGGTGATCTCTGGTCTCGTGGCTTCAAATCCCATCTATACACTGATGACACTCAAGTTTGTATTTCTAGCCTACACCACTTTCCTGAAAGGCATAACTGAATAGCTGACCACCTAGGTAGCATCTCAAACACACCGTGCCCAAACCCCCCACCATTCCCAACCCCTCTACCCGCAACTCTGTACATCTTCTTACCCTAAGATTTCTTTACCTCAATAAATAACCCCATCATCTACTCAGTTGCTCAGGCCCAAAACTTAGGGATAATCATTGAATACTCTTTACATCCCTAATGCAGCCCATTAATTAGTACCATCCCCATTACCTTTAAAATATGTCTTGAATTAGATCACTTCTCATCATTTCCATAGCCACTACCCCACTGCAAGCTAACATTGTTTATTGCTTGGACTATCACAGTAGACACCTGATTGGTATCCTGTCCTGCACCTTTAAACCTTAAAGCTCCCCAGTGACTTGCCAGTACACTTAAAATAAAACCAAATTAAAAGCCTTCCTTGTAAAGCTGTACCTTACCTGCCTCCTTCCTATCTCGTCTGTCAGTACCCGTCTTCCTTGATAAGCATTTATTCACTGTTATAGGACTACAAATTGACTAAATCAGCTGATCTAGTCTGAGCTCTCCTGGTAGGTTCTGCTTCAAGCTGAAAATGCAGTTGGACTTGGCTCTTCATAGTAGTTTGAGCTCAGGGTTGCCATGTGTGATCATCCTAGAACCCTGTAGGAAGGGGCCGCTACTACTCGGGAAATGCTCTTCTCATGGCAAGGCAGAGCCCAAGAGGCCAGGCCTATTGCATAGGCACACTTTAAGCCTTTGCTCACATCACATCTGCTTATAGTCCATTGGCCAAAGCCAAGTCATATGGCCAAACTCAACATCAGGGGGCAGGGTAGGATACAATGACCGCAGTGCGAAGAAGACAGGAATACATTTANAAAAAAAAAAAAAACTTCCTGCAGAAATATTAGTAAGCATTTGGCATATAATGCTTAACGAGTTTCAACTGTAATTAACATTATTATTAATATTATTTCCATGGAAAACTTTACAAGAGTCTATGATAAATAGTCCAAGTATAAAAATTCAGAGTGGGGGAAAAAAATCAAATATGTACTGAGAGCTGCTGTTACCCAGGTACTGTGCAATGCTCCGAGTCGGAACCATCAGGAATTATAGTTTATATTCATATGTGAATTGGTTTAAAGTTGATCTTCCGTACTAGGCATAAGCTCCATAAATTTAGGTTCTTTGTGGTGTTCAACCGCTGTATCCTAGCAATTGGGGCAGTATTTGTTAAATAAATGAAGTAATGAAAAGCACTCAGTTGAGTAACAGAGAGATGCATTTATGCAAACTATAAGCAGTGTGAGAAAATATAATATAGGGGATTGTAAGAGGATTGTAAATATTTCTGCTGCCGGTTGGAGAGAAGGGTGTGTGTGTGTATGTGTGTGTGTACATCTGTATGTTTTCCGGGAAAGCATCCCAGAAGAGTGTTCTCCGAGCCTTTGTGGGTGGGAGGCCTTTCATCAGGTTGAGAATCAGGCAGGAGACTTTCTGGGCAGAGATGCTAGTGCCTGGCAGAGAACCGGCACACAGAAGTGCTCAGTGCTGACAGACGGAGTGAATGAAGGGGAAAGGCCCTGAGGTGCCATCGGGTCGTTGGGTTTGCTGGGGCCTGGGGAGAGCAGGTGATGGGGAATCACTGATGGTTCTAAGCAGGAATGCCTCAGCTTAGACACAGGGTCCTGGGAGAGGGTGGTCTGAGCTGCTGTGCAGTCAAAATCTAGGTCACTTTGCTGCTTGTATTCTTCTAAGAAAATCTGTTTTCAAAGGGGCAGTTTTTGTTTTTTTCCTTCCTTCTCTAGTCAAATTGAGTAATAGCCTGGGCTCAGAATTTGAACCTGGATTCAGGTCCCATCTTGGCTGGGACTGACTTTGTGACCTTGGACCATGTCCCACTTATTTCTTGGGGTATTAGGAATTGCCCATGAGGTAGTGTCTGGGGGAGAACTTTGTAAACTAGTAAGAACTGTGGGGATGTGAGGGAAGGGGCTTATTTATTTATCCCTCGGAGTAGCAGTGCACTTGACCTTTAACCCTGGGAGGTGAAGCCAGCCTTTGTTTAAATAAGTGTGTTCCTCGAAAGTGTGGCTTCTATTGAAGCAGCAACTCATTGAGGTGTCAGGACTGGGGGCAGAGGTTCCAGAAGGGCTCTTTTTATCTCCTTCGAGCTGTGCTGTTCAATGCAGTAGCCATAAGCTACTGTGGCTATTTAAATTTAAATGAATGAAAATGAAATAAAATTACAAATTCAACTCCTCAGTTGCAGTTGCCACATGTCAAGCGCTTAGCAGTCACACTGTGTAGGCGACTATTGGACAGCACAGCAGGCATTGTAGAGAGCTCTGTTGGATGCCCTGCCTGTGAAAGGGCAAGGCAGGAGGCCGTGGGGTCAGCAGAGAGTGCCGAGATGATGACTGTGGCTTTGGAGCGCCTTCCAGGGCCTGCTGACACGGCCCAGTGAGGCCTGCAGAGGAGAGAGCCCTTGGGTGGAAGTGAACTCACGCATCGTCAATGCCACTCTGCCCTCCATGCTGTATCTGGGGATGGGCAGGACACACGCCACGTTGTCAGGTTGCTTCTTGGGAGCCAAAGGCCCACCATAAATGAATGCTGTCTGTGCATTGGCTTCCTGCTGTGCCTTGTAGCTCTTTAACCATTCCGAGCAGACCAGAACCCAGCCACTTGTCTGCCTGTATTTACATTTTCTGTTGAGGTAGAGAGTGGGAGCTGCAGCATGGGAAAAGCACTTTTCCATTTCTGTCATCCTCTAGACAGTGTCTTCTCAGAAACCTTGGAAAGTGAAAGTGACAAGGGGCCCCTTGCTCAACTGATGTGCAGTGGGATTTGGGTGGGATTCAGCTGTGCAATTGCCAGTCGTGTTAATGGATGTTTCTCCCTCCCCTCAGCCATGCCTGGGATGCAGAGAGAGAGGAGGTGACCTTCCCTCACTTTCTGCAGGGCTCCCCAGAGGAAGTGCTTGATGTACACTGGGAGGTGGAATGAGAACGGAAGTTGTGGACTGAACTAGAGAACTCAAGTGGTCTGGACGGGTGGTTTTTAAAGGACTCACCCAGAGATAGACAATGAGACAAAGAAACAGTACCCCTGACACACGTCACCCTGAAGCATCGCCATTATATTAATAGTAGGAGGCAGATTCAGAGAGTGAACTATTCATTCACCTAGAAATACTTGTTAAGCAACTACCATTTGCCACACACTGGTCTCGGTGCCTAAGCTATAACGGTCACAGACAAGAATCCCTGTCCGCATGTCATTTCTGTTGCAGTGCGCGAAGAAGAACCAATGCCTTTGGGTGCTAACTACATGCCAGACGCTTTTCTGGTCCACTCAGTCCTCGTAACAACCCCACGAGGTGCGCACTATTATTACCCGCATTTTTCCAGAAGTTAGGTAACTTGTCCAAGGTCACTCAGTTTGGAAGCGGCAGAGTTGGTTCTGGCAGCCTGGCTTCCCAGTCCACACTCACCATCTTCCCCGGAGCTTTATTGGCACTCCACAAACCGGGAAGAGTCAAGGTGTTCCTGGATGAAGGAAGACTGAGCAGTCCCTGCCATCTCGGGGAGCAGCAACCCATGTGTGTGACAGGTGGCTCTGTAAGAAGCCCAGCATTATTCTGGTCCCAGGCTCTTTCTCCTCTTCTTTTGGTCATTTTCCGAACTTGCAGGATCCTGAAGCTTTCTTAGCCTTGTGATGCCATTTAGGGCACAGCAACTTCCATGGCTGCCCCCGCG
>NW_017731509.1:1299133-1300385 GCF_001890085.2 Hipposideros armiger | reverse complement strand
TAATCAACAAAGTATGCGAGTTCCAAGTTTCTCTATGTCCTTCCCAATATTCAGTATTGTCTTCAGCCATTCTTATATGTATTTAGTAGTATCTCATTGTGGTTGAATTTGTATTTCTCTGATGATTAATGATGTTGGGTATCTTTTTGTGTGCTCACATGAGTGTGTGTTTCCCTTTTCTATATCTTTGTAAAGGGCCTGTTAAAGTCTTTTACTCATTACTATTTTTTTTTGCAAAGATATATATATATATATATATATATATATATTACATACATACATATATATATGTATGTGTGTGTATATATATATATGTATGTTTATATATATTTTAAGATTTTATTGGGGAATTGGGGAAGGGAACAGAGCTGGGGAATTGGGGAAGGGTGACACTGTGCCCTACTAGGACCCATCAGCTCCAAGTCAAGCTATTGTCCTTCACTCTTAGTTGTGGTGGGTGCAAGCTCAGCTCCAAGTCCAGTTGCCACCCTCAATCTAGTTGCAGGGGGGCATAGTCCACCATCCGTATGGGAGTTGAACCAGCAACTTCATTGCACACTGAGCCATCTGGCTGCCTGTCGGCAGCTCAGCTCCCAGCAGCTCAGCTCAAGATGCCGTGCCCAATCCTAGTTGCAGGGGGGGCACAGCCCACCATCCCATGTGGGAGTTGAACCCCAGCAACCTTGTTGTTAAGAGCACACGCTCTCAACTGCTCAGTGGCAGCTTCACTCAGGCCCAGCTCACTGGCCCATGTGGGAATCGAACCGGCGACCCTGTTGCTCAGAGCTCGCACCCCAACCAACCGAGCCACTCGGCCGGCCCACAAACCTGTATTTTTTTTATTAGTTTCAGGTGTCATTACTATTTTGTTAAATTATTCACTTGTAGGAGTTCTTTATAGCTTCTGGCTACAAGTTCTTTGTCAGATATATGCAGAGATATTTTTCTTCCAGTCTCTAGCTTATCTATTCATATTCTTGCTCATATTTTCAAGAGCAGAAATTTTAAATTTTGATGAAATTCAATATATATTTTCTTTGTGGTTTGTTTTTTGTGTCTTGTGTAAGAAATCTTTGCCTACTCTAAAGTTATGAAGAAATTTTATCTTCTAGAAACTTTATGCTTCTAGCTGTTATGTTTAGGTTTATGATCTATCTTAAATTAATTTTTGTGTGTGGTGTAAGATATAAGTTGAGGTTCATTTTCTTTTTTTATACAGACATCTAGATATTTTGGACCATTTGTTGAAAAT
>NW_017731509.1:1293288-1295946 GCF_001890085.2 Hipposideros armiger | reverse complement strand
CTAAGTGTCAAGACTGATGGGAGATGCCAGATCTTTGGATTCTAAATGCCACTTCAACCACAGGGCAGTGTTTCCCAACCTTTTCCATATCCGGACACACCAGGAAACGGGCTATAGGTGTACATTACACTGGGGCAAAGAAAAGGGGCTGTTTTTGCCCAAAGTGGTCTGCCTGGTCACACCAAGGATCCAAACCTCAGTGATACCTGTTGTTACCAGGGCCCCAGCATCTGCCGAGAAGCACCTGGGTGAGCCAGGAAAGACCCAGGAGGGGGTTTGTGTGGGGCCTGGCAGTATAGAGGGGGTGCAGTATTCACACCAGCTAGAGATGTGTTGGGGAGGGGCTGCCATGCCAGATGCAGAGAAGGTCAGCCAGGTATCGGCAGAGTGATGTGCATCGGCAACAGGATGCCACCGATGGTGACATGGTGCAGTGTGCCACATTTACTCAACGCCAGAATTCACTGCGGTGTTACCTGTGGGAACGCGGGCGGGCTGTGTGTTGCCAGGTCATTTTTAATTTTTTTTCGTACTAGAGATCTGGATTTTTATATGAAATCTCCCAGTTTTTATACCCTATTCCATTGACACTATGACACACACACTTATTCATGTTNCTCATAAAAAAACTGCCCTCCCCAAGAAAGAATAATTCACTGCCTTATACTGACATTAAAAGAAAATAATGTAATAGATATAGCACAAAAAATTGCAACATAAAAATTCACTTTTTGAAATTACAATGAATCTAATTTCCACAATTTTCTCTCTATAGATTTGTCATTGTGTAGATTTTTAGTTGACAGTGCATCATAGCATAGAGCTTTAATGTCAGCCTTGGACTTGTTGTTTTAGACTTTCTGGAAAGTTCAGTTTCACATAACTCTGCTGACAAAAATAGAAGAATGAAGCCCTTAATGCTATTTCACTCAATTCAAATATTTTGTGTTCTACAAAGAGAGGCCGGGAAATGACTTCCTCACCCCAAACCACATACACGCACATCTCTGGCCTGACACACTCAAACCTTCTGCTGCCTTCTCTTCCCCACAGGACAGGGAAGAAGCTGTGATATCTGGCGGTGAGGAGTGCAGGAAGTGTGATGAGGGATGAGATGATGGGGTGGCACTCTCACATAGAGGGCTGCCCCTACCTGGGTGCTCGGCAAAGGCCCCGGTCATCTTGAGCGAAGCAGCCAGGAAAGCACCCGAGAGGGATGTTGCAAACTGGCAAAAGTCAAACCGTCCTTCTCATAGTGTCATTCAGCCCAGAACCTGTCAGAAGTTTTCTATTCAAGAGCTTCCCAATGGCCTGGGGAGGAGGCAGCAGACATAATTCTCTACTTTCAGGCTGCCACCTTAACAGCAACACAAAAGAAACCCTTCTTTTTCCCTCTCCAGTTGCCAAACAAAAACCCCAGAACCTCTAGTGTTATAGAGTGTGGGGTGGGGAGGGAGCCTGCCTGTACCTGCAGCATCTGTGCCTCTGCTCGCCAGCGACCATGGCGGTTACACAGGCGAGAGGGGAGATCTAACACTCGAATTGAGAAATGCCAACATCTTCCGCACCACCAGTGCAAGGTTTAGGCTGGAATGCAGGTAGCGTAATGTTCTCAAGTGTGTTTGACTCATCCTTTTGGTTGACTGGACTAGCGCGGCTGGTTTAATTCTCTGCTACTCAGGTTGTGTCTAGGATGCCACGGATCAGCCATGTTTAGAGTTGTGATTGGAAATTCCTGGAACATCTGGGGACACACTGGTGTTGACACAAATGAAGATTCGCCTGCCTCAGGCCATGAGTCCCTAGACTTTATCTGAGAAAAAGTGGATCCTAAAGAGTGCTGTACTTTCTCTGTCCGCAAAGGTCTGGATGGGAGAAGGCAGAAGGAGTGTGGAAGGGAAAGCCCAGCCAATGGAGGGGAGAGGGAGTGACCGATGAGGGCTCATGGTAATCTAAGTCAGCTCCCAGATCTATCAGGCAAGACCTTGAGAGTCACCAATTGAAATCTTTGACTTAAAAACAAGATCTGTCAGGATTGTAAACTCTGTTGATATAGGTGTACATGTGGCTGGTTCAGAAATCTTTATTTTAATTATTTATACCACTAAACCCAAAGTTTGGTGTCTAATCCCATTTCACAGTGTCCTTTGAAGACTTAAATGCCACTGCCAAATTCCCTGGCCTCATTTGGTCTCTGAAATACCGGTGTGAAGGAAGGAAGGCCTCACACCTCCAAACAGGCAGCTCCTCAGAGTGCCAAACACTGCTAGTGCGCATTGTCCTATGTGTTCAAGCTGCTGCCTTATTTATCTGCCAAAGATTCAGACTCATCTTGCTGTTCAAACAGCAAGCATGTCTGTCTGGCATACGAGTGTGTGTGTCGGGGGGTGTGGAGTGGTGGTGGAAGAAGAATTTTATTTTTTATCTGTACCTTACTACCTTTAGGTTGCCTGATGTCATGAAATGTTGGTTGGTGGTGAGGTGCAGTTTAATGCAACATGACATTAGATAAAACAGTGTGACGAAACTGACCCCCTCAGGACCTACAGACTAAATACGGTAGCCTTTCACCCAGCTTTGGACTGGGTCTAGTGGGTAGAAGGGTCACCGTCCAGACTACCTGGTGTATTGGAGTATCTGGTATCCCTGGGTGAAATT
>NW_017731509.1:1276068-1288253 GCF_001890085.2 Hipposideros armiger | reverse complement strand
AGAGCAGGGCATGAAGGCGCCTCAAGATGGTCCCAGAGGTAGGAGGAAAACCGGAAGAAAGCAGTGCCAAAAAAGAATGAAATAGTGCCATTTGCGACAACATGGATGGATCTTGAGATTATTATGCGAAGCAAAATAAGCCAGGCAGAAAAAGCCAAGAACCATATGATTTCACTGATATGTGGGATATAAAACTGAAAACAACAAAGGGACAAGACAATCATAAAGAAACAAAAACTCATAGACACAAACAATAGTTTAATGGTTACCAGAGGGTAAGGGGGGAGGTGGGTGGTAGATGAGGGTAAAATATACAGTGACGGAAGGAGAACTGACTCTGGGTGGTGAACACAATGTGATATGGAGATGATGTATTACAGAATTGTACACCTGAAACCTATGTAACTTTACTAACAACTGTCACCCCAATAAACTTTGATTAAAAATAAAGAAAAAGAGAAATAAGGTGCCTCAAAAAGGAGGGAGGGGATCTGTTTGGGAGGTCGCCAGAGCTCGATTAGGCTAAGGATAGAGAACTGGCCATTCTGTGTGTGGATAGAGAATGTAAGATGTGCCAGAACTAGTGATACTAAATACCTGATGAATGTCTCTCTCCAGACTGAGTCTATCTTATCGTGGTCCAGAGCCTGTCACAGAGCACATGCTCCACAGGTGTGTGTGTGTGAAGGGGTGAATGATTCACTTCTAAAGGGGAGAGGGAAAATCCCCTCAGCTGTGGCTCCAGAAGCTTTGTGGAGTTAGAGGAATTGGGTTGGGCCTTGAGAGATGGATGGGCAGGGTTTGGACAGGTGTGGAGAAGGAGAAGAGTTGATATTATATACCCAAGGAGCTCCTCACCTGTGTCCGGCACTGCCCCAGCTGTTTCCTGTGCCCTGCACTCAGCTCACCTGTGGCCTGAGAGGGCTTTGCACGAGGCTGAACTATAAACCACTCTTGGTGAGGGGTAGTTCAGGGAGCCCAAAAGAGTATCTGCTGGCTAAGTGAGATCAAACCCAAATAGAAAAGACTCCTTGAGAACCTACCCGGCACCCTTTGAGATGAAGTATCATGAAGACGCTATTTAACACACTAATTTACTGAAAACTGACTCAGTGTTATTACCCTACGACATGCAAGAGCCAGATTATTTGCAGCAGTGATCAAAGACCAATTTCCCCCCAAATCAACAGTTTCATTTCTTTTAAAAAAGCATCAGTCCATGGGGATTGTAATTTTTCATCCTTGGTTGTAGATCTTGTTTGGAGGGTGGGAGCAAGAAATTGGCAGGGAGGAATCCAAAAGCCAGACAGCAGTTGGCTTTAAGTTCAGGAGCAAGCAGCATCTCCAGTGATTAATTTTAAGGGTAACATTCATGCTTAACATGATTGGAATAAAATCTCTAAATAGAAGGTCAGTTTTCAAAGAAGCACAGCAAGCCTGCAAAAAACCATATCCATACCCCTCTCTCTGAATAGATGCACCTATTTCTTGGAGTTTCTGTTCAAAGCCTGGAGTTTCAGGTGTCCAGGAAGCTTTGCTGTTCCCCCTCAGCACAGGATTGAAAGACCAGTAATCACAATAGTTTCCCCAGAAGCCTGAACGCACAGACACCGTGTGGCCAACACAGATAGATAAATAGCAAGGGAGACCTCCTAAGCAGTGACTCTGGAACTAATTAGCCAATAAGGCGTGTAATTAGATTAACACACGTGATCTAAGAGCTGATGATGTGCTTTTTAGGACAGTGGAAATAAAGGAGCTGAAAAGGAATCATTGCATGCAGGAGCTCCCAAATATTATTCCTGTTGGAGATATTTAGGATATTTGTAACAATAGAGCAAATAACCTCCTCCAGCCGCCATGGCCAGGAAATTCAGGCCCTGACAGGTGGTCAGCCATCAGGCTGAGGTTGGGGTGGTGGTGAGCGGGGAGGGTATCTTACTCGCCACTTAGTTGCTGCTGGTTTACCTGGGACTAATGCTGCTTTATGATTTCTGTTGTGGAACATCGTGGAAAAGATTTTTTTACCTCCTTGCCAAAGCATGGTGAAAGGTTCCCACATTCCTTTATTGGCATAGTGACCAGGCCTGCCCTAACCTAATAGGCTGGTTATTTCTGGAAGGATCCTCTCCAGCTGCCCTCTTTTCTTCTTTCTTTCCAAATGAGCTGAAGGAAGTTGGTGTTTTGAAGCTTGCCAGGCTCCCTCTATCTCCCCAGGTGCAGACTTCACCCCCCTCCCAGTACTGAGTCGTGCCCCTTACCTCTGATCACTGGGACCCCAATAAAGCAGATTTTACCTCCCACCTTCCCTACTTCTCTACTTCTCATTCCTTCCTTCATCTCTGTCTGAGGTGATGCTGCCCTCTGGGTCCCCAACTACCAAATTTGTGCAGTTTCTAGGGTAAAATATCGCTGAGGCCACCAAAGTCATTTCTCATTGAGCCTCTGACAGTTTGCTAATTAATATGATTTTGGTCATTGTAGCCGGTGTTGAAGTTGAACCAATTTCCCAGGGGTGGCAAGTCAGACATTAATCCACTACACCAACTAAATTACTTGTGTGTGAGAAAGAAGACAATTTTATTAGGAGGAGTTTCCTGTGGTTTGACATCTAGCTTTGCAAGTTGTGAACTTTTAAGAGCATTTTCTAATCTGAGGACAGGGGAGCCTGGATTCCCGATAGAAAAGTTATGTGATTAAGATACCCCAAATTAAACACACACTTAAAGCTGTTTGCGTATCACCGTGAGGGAATGCTGGCTCTGTTTGGAAGCTGGGAAAATAAATAGCCAGCACCGTGTTCTATCAGACTGAATACAAGCTTTTCCAGAAGAGTGTCGCCTTCTGCTTCTCTGTGCCACAACTGTCTTTTTGCCCATGAACCATGGGAGCTTACCTTTGAAACATTAGCTGTTCACCCTAGTAATTGCTCCATCCTCTAATTTAATGAAAACCTATTAAACCGAAACAATAATTAAAATGAGACATCATCTCTGTAGGAGGTTTGCATATTAAAGTCACTGTGCATTTCAGTGCAGGCAGATTTTTATTCTTGAAAAACAGCCTTTGAAGCAACATGTAAAAATGATTTATAATGAATAATCATAAATTAGAGAGCTTGGTAGTGAACATGATGCCCTACTGTTTACTATTGAATTTGAGTAATTGTGGCAAGGTCAAGGCCAGTACAACATCTACAATGTCTCTTTCACGCCCGAGAATTAGGACTGTGTACAAAAGGGAACTAATTATAATTAGGCCAGCCCATTGCTCCAAACTTTTTAAGCAGACGAGAGATTGGACTTCAATCTATGGAGGAGTTTAGGGTCCCGGAGGAGGGGTACCCCTTTTGGAAGGAGGGACCTGGCATTGGAGTAGAGTGGACTGGGCAAGTTTAATGATTCTGCCTTGTCTGCGAATCAGGGAAGCTATGCAGAAATAGATAAAAAGAGCTTCAAAATTGGAGTCTGAAGACATGTCTCTGCTACTAGCTGGAGGTGGGATCATGGGCAAGTCACTTATCTTCTATAAGCCAGAGATGCCTTACCTTGAAAGTGAGGCCATTAATACCCAATGGCTTATAATGAATATGAAATGTCAACATGTGCGTGAACACATTGGCAAGTGTTTAGGCTCAGACTTCAGTGTGTAGATTTCTGAGCCTTCTTTGCAAAGCTTCTCAGGAATGTCCTAAAGAGAGGTTGAGGAAGGGGAACTACTTATCGAGCACAAGCTAGATACTAGGCATGTTCCACATATTCTTTCATTGCTCCTTACCGAACCCGACAAGATGGGTGGTATTCTGTGTTATGGATGAAGCAACTGGAGGATGAAGGAAGGAAGCTGAGTTATCCAAGGTCTCAGAGTTTACATGGCGGAGCCAGAACTCAAACACTAGTCGGGCTGAGACAGATGGACAGGGCTGGGAGGCAGTGGTGCATCTTGGATGGCACTCAGCAGACCTGAGTTTGCATTCCAGCTATAGGACTTAGTAGGAAGCTTCTTAACTCTTCGTACCTCATCTAGGAGATGGAGATGGCAATGTTGATATCGCTAGGCTGCTGGCTGCTGTGAGGACTAAATTAGGTAGGTATATTTAGAGCCCTTAGCTTGACGTCTAGCACACAGCAAAAATTCAAAAATGTTTGGACGTTGACTGGCTGGACCTGGATTGGAGTGGCGGGGAGTCACATAGACTCTGCCCAATTTTTAATTTAAGTGAAGAGAGTTAGAACTGGCCACTAGCCATGCCTCCAACCATGGCTGGCAACCACTGCTCACCTGCCCATTGCCAAGCCCCCTCTATCTCCGCAGGTGCAGACTTCAACCCTTCTTAGCACTGAGTTATGCCCCTCACCTCTGACCATTGGCACTCCCATAAAGCAGATTTTACCTCTCACCCTCCCCTCATTCCCTACTTCTCATTCATTCCTTCGCCTTTGTGTGAGGTAATGCTGCCTCTTGTCCCCAAGTGCCAAATTTGTGCAGTTCCTAGGGCACAGTATCACTGAGACCACCAAGGTCATTTTTCATTGAGCTTCTGATAGTTTTTGATTGAGATATAATTGACATATAACATTTTATTAGTTTCAGGTGTACAACATAATGATTTGATATTTGTATATTGCAAAATGATTACCATACAGTCATAAACGTTTTTTTCTTGTGACGAGAAATTTTAAGATCTATTCTCTTAGCAACTTTCACATATACAATATAGTATTGTTACCTTGTCACCATGCTGTACATTTAATCCTATATTGTACATGTATTATTTATCTTGTAACTGGAAGTTCGTACCAAATGCAGTGCAGCCTTATTCACATTAAACCTCTTCACCAGTCTTTCTGTTTTTGTTCTCCTGTCCTGTGGTTCAGATAGGGCTGACATCCCTGCTTTATCTGTCTATTCCAAGGTGTACCTTAGATAGGGGTGGAGGGATGAGCATTAAGGGGGAGACTTGATCACTGGTGGGTTGCAATGCGTGGGAAGGCAGCCTAAAGAGGAGAGGTTACAGTTTGCTAATTTGTTAGTGACAAAGGGATGTGGTTTTCCTTACTGGCATTTTAAACATTTATAAGAAGAGCCCAGCTGCCTCACTGTGCCTATCTAATAAGTAGAATTATGGGGGTGCTGGAATCTCTTTTGATTGAATCTCATAGTAATTACAAAAAATTGGTTAATGTTATGTGTCACAGGATTCCTTAGGTTTAGTCTCCTAATGGAGGAGTTGGGGACACTCAGTTGGCTTTTTTATTCCTTAGGCGGCTCATTATTTTGATGATTTTTTTTTCTCAAGGTGGGATTATAATTGAGTGTCTGTGGTAAACCATCTTTGCTATATATTGTGTTCCAGACTTTAGAGTCAAGATATAATAATTATTGAAGTATTGGGTTGTCAGAAGTCATGATGTATTTTGTCCGTTTTTCAAAGGTCATTTATTTATATAATAAATGATCAATCAGTGATATATTGCCCATTTTGTTCGATAACCTTTTGCCATCTTTCAGTGAGCTTCATAATTCCTCATTCATAGAAGGACCTGTCTTTATTTGCAAAAAACTGAACGAGGTGCTGATTTACAGCCTCTCTGAATTGAATGTTATACCACGCAAGGAGTTTTGAAGNAGGTGCTGATTTACAGCCTCTCTGAATTGAATGTTATACCACGCAAGGAGTTTTGAAGAGAGTGAAACAAGTGGAAGTCTGATGGCACAAGGTCAGGCGAATATGGTGGGTGTGGCAACACATCCCATCCAAGCTCCAGTAATTTTTGACAGGTGATCAAACCTGTGTGTGGTCTTGAGTTGTCGCAACAGAACACAACTCCTTTACAATTAATAAGCTCTGGACATTTCTGGATGATGGATTCATTCAAACTGTTCAATTGCCAACAGTACACATTCGAATTGAGTGTTTGGTTCCTTGGTAGGAGCTCGAAAAACACGACACCGTTAAAATCCCACCACACTGAGAGCATAACCTTCCTCTGATGAATGTCTGCTTTCCATGTCATTTGAGACGAATCATCACGTTGGGACCAAGACTGTTTGCGCACCACGTTGTTGTAAACCATCTACTTCTTATCACCAGTTATCAGTCACTTCAAAAAAAGATTGTTTTCCTCACGTTTAATGAGCATATTGCAGATGTTTATATGTGCTGTCAAATGAACTTCTTTGAGTTTACGCAGAACCCAAATATCGAGCTTGCTTACGTATGCCAGCTTCTTCAGGTGGTCGTGAATGCTTGAATGATGGATGTTCAATGTTTCTGCAATCTCTTGTGTCATGTAATGTGGGTTTGACTTGATCAATGCCTTTATTTTGTCGTCATCAACCTCAGTGGGCCTCCCTGACCGAGGAGTGTCGTTGAGATCAAAATCACCAGCACAGAATTTCATGAATCATCGTTGGCACTGATGTTCTTGTAGAGCATTGTCACCATAAACTTTATGCAACTTCTCACAAGCTTGATGTGCGTTCTTCCTTTTATGGAAGTAAAACAGTAAGATATGGCAAAAATGCTCAGTTTGGTCTTCCATCTTCAACTTGTAAAATCTCCAAAACTCAACCAAATCGCTCAATTTTTTTTCAGAATGAAGCTGGAACTGTCAGTTGTCAAATGATATGGCAATACTATAGGTTCGAATGACTCTAGTACTTCCAAAAATGAACTAGTGCCATCTGTTGCAAACATGCATCATGACTTTTCCGACAACCCAATAGTAGACAGTTGCTGAAACTTTACCGCGGACCAGGCAGTGTGCAGCGTATGTATTGGTAAACCATTCCTCATGAAATTTTTAGTCTAGTGGGTGTCATAACCATTAATAAAATGATTATATACATAAAACATTGATGACTATGAAAATACAATGAAAAAAACAGAGGGAACTTGAGCTGGCCTGGGCTGGTGAGAGAGAACTGGACTGAAGGAGTAAGAAGCTGGCACCCAAAGAAGAGGGAAAGAAGAGAGAGGTTGCTTCAGGTGGGAATACACCGGGTGGGGAGGAACATGGCCCTGGAAAGAAGGAAAAGGAGACAGTGTGGCTGAAGTGTGGGGACAAGATGGGTGGGAGAGCAGGAAGAGGAAGATGAAAAAGTAAGTGGGGTGCAGGTAAATGCCATGGAGTGTCATGCAAGGGTCAATTTTATCTCCATTCACTTGCTGTGTGAGCCTGGATAAGCCATAGCACTCTCTGTGCCTCAGTTTCTTCACCTGTAAAATGGGGAGATGTTGACATTTAGCTCATAGGGGTTGTACAAATAGATTATTCATAAATATTTCCTGAGTGAATACAATGTGTGAGGCATTGGGGATATGATGGTGATTTGCGCCAAGCACAAGATCACACACATTGGCGAAGAGCAGATATAGCACAACGGAGAGTACAGTGTGTGGAACGCGCCTGCTATGGGGGTATCTGAGAACCATGATTTCCTAGCCCAGTGTCTTTTATAAAATTACTGAAATTCTGTAAGCCTTAGTTTTCTAGTCTGTAAATATGAAAAATAATAAGGCGATTATAAGTGAGATGATAGGTACAAAGCAAGTAGCCCTGTACTTGGCACCATACTAAGCCATACATATTTGCTTTTCATCATTCTGGTTTCTGGAGCTAATGGAGGTTTAATGGGATATTATTGTGAACTTGTTAGTAGAGATAGAAATTCCTGCACCTTAAGTCGGAGGCTCCTGGTGTCTACTACTTTCTACTCGTGGTTTCTGCTTCTTTGAAAGCTCCTTGAATCTATAACGCCTGACGTTCTCAAAGAAAGGCTGCAGGACCTAACAGTGTGACACATTTTTCCCTCCCTCCACACAGCAGAAAAAACCCCACGGATGTTTGACAGTTCTGAATTGGCAAATTTCCTCTGTGCTCAGAAATGAAAAGCTAACTGCCATTTAAAATTAACAAGCGCTGATTTACCTTCTGGGGCCAATCTTATCATGAGCTTCTGTGGGACTCCGGCTAGAAGGATGTGCCCTGTCTATATATCAGGATTCTGCCATGTGTTGACATCCTCGGTGTAAACGTGCTGTAATTACTAAGTTGTTGGCTGGATGCTCCGTCAGTCAGGGCTGAGATGGGCTGCCCTGGTGTATTTGTTTTGTCGCGTTTCTGGCTGTCGCTGTGTTTGCTTCTTCAGTTCACCAATTGGTGGAGAGTTCCTTTCAATATTTTTAGGTTGAGTAGATGTTTTCCTACTGCACTTATAATGAGAAGTATATTTGCAGAGAAAGAAAAATGCCAGGATAATGGGAAACACGTGGGTATTCACTGCTGCCCAACCGTCCTGCAACGAATGCCCTCACCTACCTCCCCTACTTGGTAAATGCTTATTAATCTTTTCGACTCAGGCTTAAAGATAGGTCCTCTGTGGATGTCATCCTTAGCCTCCTTTGGCCCCTTCCTTCCTGTGTGCATTGCCCTATACTACCTGTTGTTGCCAGGTGACTCTCTTGCTTATGGAGCTGTCGTTGAAGGCAGAAATTGTAGTTTTACTTTCATTTCCCTGGTGCCTAGCTCAGGGCCTGGCACAGAGGAAACACCGGTATGTTTGTTTGTTGGCAATGAAAATCATCCACCCTTCTCACCCTAGAAGTCAGGGAGAAGGGAAATGAAATTGCTTCTATATTAGGCAGAGAAGAATGTATGAGCACCATCATATAATTTCTTTCCTTCTCTACTCTCCAGTCACCTACCCTCACCCAGTACTTTTTACTGATGCTTAATCATCACATTAGCATTTTTAGTGTTTCTTTAAAAATGACTCCGTAGAGCTGTTCATCCTAGGAAAGAAAAAGCACTTAACCCTTGCTGCTGAGTTAGCACTTCTTAACTAGATCATGCAAAACCTCTGAGTATTTTGCATGTCATTCTTTTTTCTCCTTTTTAAAATGTTCGCCCTAAGTGGTTATCGTGTGGGAAATTGCTCTGATGCACTGGTAGCCTGCAAGTATGCTCCCAGAGGTCAAAAACAGAAAGCCTCACAAACAGACCCAATTCAGATGCTTGAATCGTGTGACTTGTAACCCAATTTAAAATATCCAGGAGGAAGCGAGGGAAAGAGATGGAGTAGGTTAACATAACACACTTAGGATAGATAGGGTACAAGTGGGGCATGGGGGGAGGATGGGAGACCCCATTGGATTTCTGGCTTATACGTTGCTCATATATTCAATTTTTCTCTCTGTCTGCCCCATCAGCTTTGTTGCTGATGCTGTGGTTACATGGACTGGAGCTGCGGTGATAAAAAAAAGGGGGTTCAGCATATCGGAGGTGCCTAGATCCAGTGTGCTTCCTCTGTTGGAGAGGCGTGGGGGCAAGTACGCCTGGCCACAACTATAGTTCAGTTAATTTGGTGACCAGGGATGGGTTTTATTTAACGTTTCTCAGAGAGTACACGTGGGACCACAGTGGGAGTGGAATGGGTTGTCAATGATGGGTGTCGGATTTAGGGATGACACAGCTGTCATTCTGAAGGTGGCATGACTTGTTCCTCCCACCCCTTTCTATTTATAAGTAACACTCTTATTCTGTCCTTTTTATCTGTGTGCAACACACTCTGTTCCATTTATTTGATCTATGTTTAACACGTTTCACAGGTTTCTAACTTGCTATCTATATTTAACATGTCCTATGAGTTTTTTACCCATCCCACTTGTTTTTCTTGTTCTCTCTGGCAGAATTGAATATTCTTAAATAATACAGCAAACATACATTATGGTGGTTGAATATGGAAGTATAATATTCACTGTAAGTCCTCAATTGGTTTTCATTGGTTGCTCTTACACATCCAGGAAAAAAGCAGGCTACTGCAAAGTAGGCGACATATCACTCACTATTTTCAGCAATTGACAACTTTACATTTATGTTGATTTGGAAAATCAGTAGAGGAGAAAAATGGTAAAATCTGGGTGTTTTATAAGTGGAAAATGTCCTCAGTACCCTATTTTGCTATGTGGTTAGGAGCAGGGTAAAGCGACTAACAAACAAAATGGTGAGGCTAGGAAACAACGTGGAGAGCATGGAGTTCAGTCTTCTCAATTTTCACATGTGAGGCTCAGAGAGGCAAAGCACCTTATGCGAGGGCACACAGCTCGGTGTCTGCTCAACACAGAGTTATCTTCAGTCCCTTGGAACCTGATCCAGCTTTCTTGCCTCTATACTGTAAGAAGAAGTGGGCTGATTTCCCTGTGCTCTTTTAGTGCCTGAGTTATGGTAAACATTTACTTGAAAGAGCTTTTCTGAAATTGAGAATGTACACAAAATCTCAATGTATCAAAATAGATTTTTTTTTTGCATGTCACTATGGTGAATGCTAATGGGGTCTTTACTTCAATGTGCCAATCATTTACAAAGAGAAATGAGGAAAGCTGGCAAAAGAAATTTTCAGTTTTGTAGGAGGGTTGGGGGAGCACAAGTGTGGTCCAATTGGATTAGACCATTAGGTGGGATGTCTTAGAAAACAGAGAGACTAATTTGGCACTGAGCATCATTTTCTTTAATTTGATAGCTGCTGGCACTTGAGAAGTACCTATGTATCTCCTAGTTTTCCAAACGGGATCCCTATTTTCATTTTATTAAAATGTATTGGGGTGACAATGGTTAACAAAACTATATAGGTTTCAAGTGTACAATTCTGTAATACATCATCTATATATTGCATTATGTGTTCACCACCCAGAGTCAGTTCTCCTTCCATCACCGTGTATTTGATTTCCTGACTAATATTTGTGGTTACCTGAAGTAACAATATAAATGACAAAAATAAGTGGAAAATAAATAAATTCAAAGTATTGGATGCCTGTTTTCTGCTAGGCACTAAGAACTGTGGATATAACAATGAGTAAAGAAGTATGCCTGCCCTTATGGGGAGGAACTTATAGTCTAGTGCAGAAAGGGGGGAAATAAGGTAAGAAACAGGAAACAAGATTATGATAAGTGATATAAGGAAACAGTAAACTGATCACAATATGTATATTATAATAAATGATATGGAGAAAATAGCCAGAGTGGCAGTTTAGACATTTATGGAAAGCCTGCTTTTGCAGGGAGTGGCCAGGAGGTTGCATTCACAGTGAGAGCCGGAGGAAAAGGAGGAACATGTGGACAGTGGGAGAAGAGAACTGTGGGTAGATGGGAGAGAACAAAGACCTTGAGGTAGGAGTGGCACGTGTGACCTTGCAGGCCCTTCTAAAGAGCCTAGATTTTTATCCTGGGAGCACTAGGAAGCCATTGGAGGGTTTTTAAAGCAGGAGACTAAAATGATTTTGACTTTTGTTTTAAAAATAGCACTTTGGCTTCTGTGTGGAGAATTGAGAAGAAAAGGTGTTATGGAGGCAGGGAGACCAGTTAGTTTGCTATTGGAGGTGTCCTAGGGAGAGATGATGGCAGCTTGGACAGAGTTTTAATTGTGGGATTGAGAAGTGGACAGATTCCAGACATGGTAGCCCTCATGACTTGCTCTTGGATTGGATATGGAGGGTGGAGGAAAGGAAAGAATCAAGGACAATTTCTATTTTTTTGGCTTGCGAATGGGGTGGTTCCATTTACTAAGACTGGGAACTTGAGGAGAGTTTTAGGAGAAAATAGAGGGCTGGGGGAGAGAATAAGTGCTGTGTTGTGGTCATATACGGTTTGAAATACTTATTAGACATTCATATGGAGATATTATTAGAAGGATACTGAATATATGAGTCTGCTGCTTAAGGGAGAGGTTGGGGTTGTAGATAGAAATTTGGGGGCCATTGGCCATGGGTCTAGACACTATCACCCAGGGAGAATTGAGTGAGAGGTGAGGATACCACATATCTGATAGGATATTCATACCTCTTTTCCCCAGCAGCCATTGCTGATCAATCATGGCCCTCTTGTCACTGGGCTCGGGCTTCACAATCCTCTGCTGAGCTCTCTAGGCAGCCACTACCCATCAGTGCATTCCTAATTGGTATCTAAAGAAAGAAATTGCAAAAAGGAGAGAAAAAAGGAAACGTATCAGTTAGTTAGCCTCGAGTGCCAAATGTTTTCTTCTGGCACTCAATTCTAGGTGGAATTTATCATCAGGATCTTTGTTTAGCAGCAATGCTAATAAAAATAACGCTAACGAACACTTGCTAATGATCTCTAGTTTATAAAGTGGCTTGTTCATACATTTAATAGGTTTTGAATATCATC
>NW_017731509.1:1269223-1274168 GCF_001890085.2 Hipposideros armiger | reverse complement strand
TCAAAAAGCATTTATTGTGTTTACTTTATGGAAGACTTTGCTTGACATTGGGAATATTAAGATGAATAATACAGAATTTTTATTCTAAGGATCACATAAACTAGTAGGGAAGATGGACAAATAAATATAAAATGTTATAGATGCAATGCTAATAACTTGTGTTTAGGTAATAAAGGTAACAGTGGTTAATCCCACTAAGTGTTATGGTAAGCCAGGAAAGACTTCAGAAAGGATGGTGGTCATCTGAGGAAAACACGTGAGTAGATAATTGACAGGCTGAATTGGAAGGAGTAAGGGATTGGAAGAATAGCTGCCATAATTTTGGGAAGGAACTGGTAGGTGGGTAAGACATTAGTAACTAACATTATTTTGAGCACTGATAAATGTCAGGCATTGTTCTGAATACTTTACACTAAACCCATTAAACACTTAAATGTTTTAGCTCAATAAGTGAGATTCTGTAGGTTTGTTTATTTGGGGCGAGTATGTGAGTTAATTCAAGGCTTTTTGAAATTTTTTGTGCTTTGGATGGGTTTAAATATATAAGTAATACTTCTTTTATAAATGTTTCTGATAGAATCAGCCTGAAAATACTATGGAGGGATAATTTGATTGTGGGGAGCCTGGGAAATCTTTTATTGGAAATGTGCATTTTCTATTTCTTTTATGCCATTATTCTATTTAATTAATTTTAAACTCTTTGTTGGATCAACTCAATTTTATCAAATCATACATTTCATTAGATTTGCATTTTTTGGCAAACAGTTGGACATTATATTCCTTTAATAAAAGTTTTATATTTGTGGTTATATCTTTTTAAATTTTTAATGTAAAATATATGTATTTTCTTTTTCTCTTGACCAGGCTCATCATGGGATTGTGTAATCTATTGGTGTTTTTGTATGAAACAGTGCTTAGTCTTATTGATCAAGTCTACTGTTTTTCATCTTAAACTCATTGATTTCTACTTCTTACCTCCTTTTCTATCACCTTGTTGCTATTTTTACTAGCTTTTTGAATGTTCTTTTCAGTATTTTCTGTTCACTAAAGACTTTATATTTTGTGAGCATTGCTTTGAATACACCCCATGGACATTGCTATATGGTGCTTTCATTTTGTATACTTTTCTATAGTTTCAAATTTCATTTTGACTTCCTCTTTGATTCAAATTAGAGGAGTGTTTAAAATTTTCAAAGTGATTAAATAAAAAAATACTTAGTGGATGACTTCTGGTTTTATTTTCAGACATAAAAATGTGCTATAAGATTTCTGGATTTTTGAGTTTACTGATTTCTTTCTTTTCTTTTTTTTTTTGGCTGAAATTGAGTCTGTGCATGCTCAATATTTTAATTTTGGGGGGAGCACATTTTAAAAGAACAAGCAGTTTTTGAATGTGTACAGATACACAAAGATACAACTTTGTATGTAGCACTTTTCCATCACTTTATTTAGCTTCTATGTGTTTTTATTTTTACTTGACTTATGACATCTGAGAGAGGTATATTAATACCTCTACTACTATGATGATAATTTTGTCAGATTCTCCTTGGATAGGCTTAAGAGCCAGGCCTGGATATGTCATGCATTTCATGTTCCACGTTGCATTGAGCATACTGGGAAGTTTGGTCTGGCAGTGTGCAAAGGATGAGAGAATATTGATATTGGAATAACTAGGCAGTCTCTGTCTTGCTTGTTCGGAATGTTTCCTATTTAGTGTTGCCCAAATACATGAGAATAGCATAGGTAAGAGACTTACTGTCCCCAATAGTACTCTTAAGCCTGTAGTATGCACTCAGTAAATAAATATTAAATGTATAGGTGATTCATTTTCTCCATCTCTATAGTTAGGACTGCTCAGAAATTTCATGGCTGGTTTCAAAAGTTCACATGGAATATATTGTGTCAGGCACAAATATTGCCCTGGATATACTTTCTGTAGAAGCTGCACAGGGCAGTGGAAAGGGGAAAGGTGTTGGCATCTTGAGACTGAAGTGAGTAATATCTTGTGATCAGTAATGTTTGTAAAACACCTCACATAATTCTTGGCACGTAATAGGAACCCAATGAAAAAAGCCACTTTAGTTTCAATTGAATAAAAACAAGCTGTGGTAGTGATGGTGACAGTGGTGGTGGTGACAGTGGTGGTGGTGATGGTGTTGAAATTTGATTCTGAGGGAAAACAGGATGCTGAGTAGTGGCTAGATAAGCAACAGTCACTTTTGTCTAGTTCAGTGGTTACAGGGAAATTACGTATATCACCCAAGCTTTATGGTAGTATTTAATTTCCAGTCAAAAGTCACCTTTGCTGATGAGCACAATGGGGGAACAGCATTCTGGTTGCCTGGACTCTCCCTATCATGTGCACCGTGGGAAGTAACCATCCAACTGCCTTTTCCAAAGCAGTCAGCCAGAAGAGCTGCATTTACTGTTTTGGAAATCACTGTTTCCAATTTCTGCTAGGCTTCTGGCTATTTTCAGGCAAGACCATTATTGAATTAATGGCAGAAGAATTCATTCAGTGTCTGAGTTCCCTTCTAGCTCAAGACAAGCATCTCTTGTACCTGGTGGGGATCCAGCAGCCAGAGGCAGGTCATTTTGGGAGGCTATGATTCCTTAAACCAGGAGTGAACTTCTTGGCACAGCAATATCTAGAAACTCCCTAGGTAACTGAGCCAATTGAGTTCCCATGAATATATTAAGTGAATAGATAAAATGAAGTGGAAAACTTAAGTACAAAGACAATTGAAAAAACGTAACTGGGGTAGCAATTGAAATAGACTTTTATGTAATGGAATAGGCACTGTTATTAATTCTAATCTATATTTCTAACTTGATGGATTTTTTTTTTTTACCATACTGATAGAGGACACTGGAAAAGCAACAAAGATGAACCCGTCTTGTTGAACTATCTTAATGACACTGTAGATTTAATGTTTATTTTTTTGTAATTCAAGTGTGTTAATATAGGGCTTCATTAAAATGGAAAGCTTAATTAATGTAGATTAAATCTAATTGAACATTGTACCAGTATATGCAGCTCTATAAGATATAATGGTAAATCTTCTGTTTTTCAACTTTATTCCTAAATAACAGATAAAATTAAATCTAAGCATACTTAGATAGGTAGCTGCAAGCTAGGGGGTGCTTCTATGAGACAATGCATCCTATGGCATGCTTCTATGAGACAATGAAGACGACATTTTTGGTTTCTTAAGNGTCCTGGTAGGTTTATGCTGGTAGAGTACTTTGCCTGGCTTGGGTGCCTCCATGGTAGAGGACCAACCTCGCTTCACGCCATTTGTAGTGTAGACTTTTGCTGCTGGCAGGCTGTGGTGGTCTTTTCTGTGCTGCAAACTTGAAACAGCAACTCATGAAATTATAGAAGGTTAAGTTTGGGTGACCCTGACCAATTGCCCAGCCCACACCCTCATTTTGAAGATGAAAAGGCTGAGGCTGGAGGGTAAGAATTCAAGGGTTTCTTTTTGTTCAAAGGCACTCTTTAGAATGAGGTTCTTTAAGATCCATATAGAAGTCTGTGGCGTTGCTTGCCTAATGTGGCCTTTGAAGTTCTGTTTTCCAAAAGCTCCTCCTGCAGCCCTGGAAAAATAACCAAGCAGTTAGACAGTCAGAGGACCTGGTCTGGGAATGAGAGAAAGCCACCAAACACGCCTTTTTATCCTTTGATATCCTTTGAATAGTGTTCTCTTAGTCTGCTCCCTTGGTGCCTACTTGCTGATGCCAGGAAATGTAGTGTAGAATAAGGAGATAATGCCCAGTTTATCGTGACAAGGGTAAGTCTGAGTAGGAAATGGTGAATGTCTCTCATTATGTGGATGTTGCAGAAAGAAAGATTCCCGTCCAGGAGCAGGATTAGCTGGACTCACACACCTCTAGGCCTGCTGCACTGGCCTCAGCTTTAATACATATTTCATGAGGGAAGCCATCGCCTGCATGTTTACAGAGAAATTCCAGGCACGCTGATAGATCAGGAGCATGCCTTGTATTTATTCTTCACGCACAAGCAGAGCTGTCTGGCATTAGCACTAGTAAATCTGTGCTGGGTACAAAGCAAGGACAGGTTTCCCTAGATGCGTTGTGCAGAGAAGGACATGGAGTCCATGGGAAAAGTGGCATTGGAGCCAGTGGGATGGCATTTGGATCCTGCTGGACTCGGAATTCTCTGCATTTAGGGCCCCATTTATTTGACTGCCTCTCACCTTATTTATAGCCACTGAATCTGTTTGCTCAGTGTCCTGTCAACATTCCTGTCAGAAAATCACTGGCCAATTGTGAACTTGTCAAAGTGACAAGTGGGCATGATGGCAGAGATGGCATTTCTGGGGTTTGCATTGAGTGAATGCAGCTGTATGGAGTGGTGGATGGGAAAGTAAGCTATTGACAGGAGGGGAACATGAAAAATGCAATCTGGATCCTTTGGACATGGCATTTTTTAACTGCATCTTTTCTCCTCTTCCATCTCATGTTCTTTCTCCTCTTTTTCCTTCTGTATTTCTTCTTGTTCCTCTCTCTTCTCCTTCCCCTCCTGTTTCTCCTGCGCTTCCTTCTCGATTCCTAGATGTAGAGAGAGAGATCCATGCAGCTCCTCACATGAGTGAGAAATTAATTCAGCTGTTCCGGAATAAGAGTGAATTCACCTTTTTGGCCACTGTACAGCAAAAGCCGTCAACTTCAGGCGTGATCCTGTCCATTCGAGAGCTGGAACACAGGTAAGAAAGCTCCATTTTTGAAAATCTACTTGGAACTAATAGGCTGTACAAAATGCCTTGGAATTTGGAGGTGGTAGTTGCAAAAGGACATTCAGCTAGTTGAGGCCTTGTTTCTGTTGAACACGTCAATACACTTACTTTGCATCAAGAATTTACTTTGGGCAAAGGGGCTTTCATGTTTGCTCTCCAAGGACACTCACGAGCGTCTTTCTCATCTC
>NW_017731509.1:1263201-1265052 GCF_001890085.2 Hipposideros armiger | reverse complement strand
AATACCATGGTCCTGCAGCGGGACCCAGCCTGGTATGCTCAGAGGAAGAGCTACGGGCCGGTGTACATGGAGCTTTGCAAACTGAGGGTGAGGAGAGGGAGTGATTTTAGGTGAGATGCAAACAGTAATAGCTGCTTGACAATTTCACAGTGTGAGAGTGCTTCATAAATGGCAGAGTGTGATAGTTATGTAGGCCATATCATTGCAGGTTCCAAATCACTTACTGAGCACCAGCTATATGCAAGGAAAGTTGACCCGTCCATCAGAGCTGTTCCTTGGGAATCAAAATAATTTCATAACTGGTGAAACTACAATTACATAATTTTTAGAGAGCAAATGAACTCAATCAGCATTTTAAAAAAATACTTGTTTAGATACCCTTCCCCACTTCTAATTGATTGAGTTTGTTGCCGATAATTATAGCCTGCTAGGAGTGAATTGGCAGTTCACCATCGTAAGCATTATCAGTTCATCTGGAGACAGCCAGAATGAGGTTCTTCAGGAAGTAATAGCCTTTCTTGAGAGGTGGAAGGTCTCATCCCCAAGGAGACAGGCATGATGCAGAAGTGGAGAAGTACATGGTATGTGGGAGTGTGGTGTTTTGAAGGGGTGCTTGTGGCTGGAGTGCAGCCTGCAGGACAGGAACTGCAGAGCGCTGAGGTGCTGACACTGGTGGGCTCCCACTGAAAGGAATGGTGTCCTTACATACAGGCTTTGTTGATGAGCATGGTCATCATGTTATAGGATAAAGGTGGAAACTGCAGGCCTAGAGTTGGCTTGCAGAAAAGTGCTTTATTTGGCTCACATTGTAATGGCTGCCACAGTCTTTTTTGAGTAAAATTTTTTTAAAAATCATGAATTAGTTGCCAACCTTTAAAAATTGGATGATATGGCCTAAAAATCCAGCTGCTTATGAGAAACAGGACATGTGTTCTTCAGATTGCTGTAGTCCCTTGCTCTCCTGATTGTCTCCCTATCGCTTTGAGGCCATGTGTTGGTTACTCTGTGTGTGTGTGTGTGTGTGTGTGTGTGTGTGTGTGTGTGTGTTGTTTTTTTAGTTTTTTATTTTTTATTAATGTAGNAAAGATACTTTCAGGTAATTTATTGAAGAATATCAATTGAGGGTAGTGGGTGAAGGGAGAATTTCCAGAAGACTATTACATGGTTTGGTGAAGTCAGCCCAAGAAAGAACCTTTCCCTTGGGCGATCAACAGTACATTTCCAGAAATTAAACCTTTTACATACACTTAAAAGTTTAATCCTTCCTCAAGGAGGTATAAGGCTTATATTCTTTAAAAAGTAGATAGTTTTAGTCATTACATTGCTTATATTTGGCAAGGAAGGGAGCAAAGTTGAAATTGGAGTCTTGGAGTCTTGTCCTAATTCAGGTTTATCCATGCTGCTTTCAAAGTATACAAACAGGTCCCCATATTTTAAACATAAATGGGGAAGCTTTAGATTTAGAACTATGCTCCAACTAAACTGTAAGCTCCCTTATCAATACTCAGGAAATTTTCATGAAAACCTACCCAGTACCATATAGGGTGTGAGATGCTGGGCTCTAAAGGGTAAAGCATACAGTATTGGAGAAACGCCACAATATATGGTTAGTGCCCTGATAGGAGGAATACAGGGAGCACAGAGCAGAGTACCTTGCCTTGTCCAAACGGAATTGAAAAGTACTTTGCTGAGATAAAGTTATGCTTATTAGGCAAAATAGAAGAAGTAGAAATCAGCCAGGAGAAGATGAGTGGAAGAAAGCTCTGGATGCAGCCTGAGTGAAAGGATGAGAGATGAGAGAGATCATGAGGCATTAAAATAATTGAAAATTCAAAAATTCAGTGTTACTGG
>NW_017731509.1:1250733-1253546 GCF_001890085.2 Hipposideros armiger | reverse complement strand
CCTTCAGTTGCTTCTCCACAGATTCAGTATAAAACCCAAAATCTTGATCATGGCCACAGGTGTCTATGTGCTCTGGCCCCTGCCTGCCCCTCTGATCTCATCTCCTGCCTCTCCTACATTGTCACTCAGCTCAGCCACAATGGCCTCCATGCTGTTTCACAGAGTTGTCTGTCTCCTTTTTGTCTCTGTCCCAGGGCTTTTGCACTTCTCTCCATAAGTAAACCCTTCTCCTGCAGGATTCACCCCTTGCTTCATTTAGAGTCCTTCCATGTGTTTATACTTTATGAGAGAAGCCTTCTGTGACAGCCCTGTCTAAAATGTCCTCCCACCCCTGCTGCTACCATCCTCTATCCCCATCACCCTACTTTATGTCTGATAAACTTCATTGTCACCTTACACAATAGACTCATATATTTGTTTCCCCCTCTCTTCCATTAGATACACAGCAACTCAAGTGCAGCAACTTCAGTTGTTTTGTTCGCTTATATATCCCAAGCACCTTAAACAGTGCCTGGCGCCTCATAGATCGATATTCACTGAATGAATTAAAGAGGAAAAAAACTTGTTTTGACACAGAGACGGAAGCCACTAACTTCCAGGGAAAGTCTTTATAGAGAAGGTGACATTTAACCTGGAACTTGAAGCATGAATAAAAGTTTGCCTGTGGGGAATGTGTGGGGTGGGGGTGGGAGTCGGAGGGTAGGTGGAGGGAAGAAAGGATCAAAGGCATTTCTGGGCGTGACAGCAAAAACAAAGCCATGGTGCATTACAGCTTCCTTCCTCCACCCTCCCCCTGCTGACTCGAGTTTCCTAGTTAGCATTATTTCTGGGAGAGTTGGCCACTGAGCATCTCTTTCTCAGGCTCCCACACTACAGTAAGATGTGTCAAGTGCCTGATTGAGCTTAAGCATGGTTATGATGAGGTTGGGGAAGAGGTGGATGCATTCATTCTAATGCAATGAGTATTATCAGCTTATAACCAGCTTCTTATATGAAGTATACAGGGGTTTCCCGTGCTGGCAAAGGGATTGTAAAACATCTTGAATTGATTGTAGGGTAATAATGTTCATCTCCAAAAGGACTTGTTATGATTGTAAAATGTCCAACTGTTTTCATATGTTTAAAACTCAGGATGAAGTTAGATCTCCATTTGGGGCTCTTTCTCACTTTGATACTTGGAATTTTAATTTAGCCTCTGCAGCTAGATCTTTAAAATGAGATAATGTTCAAACACTGTAATTAAATTTTTAAAAAGGGCAGCAATAACTTAGATACCAACAGGCTCAGCCTGGATTCTGTAGTGATTCATGTCTTGCTAATCTGAATATCAGGGCTGCTCTCTTGTTCATTTGCATGCTGCTGGAGAATACTTGCTTAGCGCTGAGGATGAGCCATCAGAAAGCGCTTAAATACCCTCAAAGAGATGAGCAGAGGGCCTCTTTAGATCTCCCTGGGTAGGCAGTAATAACAGGTCCCGTTATTTTCTACTTTCCTCTTAAAGAAATCACTTCCTTGAGGTATGATTGACATACAAAAAGCTGTACATAGTAAATATATACAACTTGATGAATTTTGAGATAAGTATACACTCATGAAACCAACGCTCNGAAAGAAATACAAGGACAAAGAGATGGAACTAGCTAAAGGTTCCATGGATTCCACACATCACACCTTCCAAACAGGATTTATTTCTGCAGCTACCTTAGATTGTTTTCCATGAATCCCCCCAAGGAATTTCATTTTCCCGTGGCCATAGTGGCTACATTTTCTGAAGTCAGAATTTGGAAACATGTAGCCTGATATGGAATATTAGGCTGACTTTAGGGTAATTCTTAGTTTGGAAGACAGGGTTTAATTACTGAAATTGTGGAATCCTTGAGATATATTAATGACTAACTGGGAATGGGAGGACAATCAGTTAGCCTAGAATAGCAAACCTGGGCTGTGGAATCATCATTGGTTATGCAGAATTGGCTCTGTAGAAATAGTTAGTAGATATGCATGATGAATTTAAAGAGGACAATGAAAATAACCATTGCTGGCCCATTGGTGTTCTTTCATTTTGTTCTGATTTTCGGTACTCGGCTCTCAGGTTTGAGAATATGGAATTAGTTATCTCTTTCTGGGTATTGTATATTCAGTGTCTTGAGTTTATCTTGATTCCCAACAAAAGGAAGGAATGCTCTGTAGCTGTTTCCAGCATTCAACACATGATTATGTACTTTTTAAAAGAGCAAACAAGTTCATTTGGTACTTTTTGACTTCAGTATTATTCACAGGGGAATATTGGGCTAGACACTGGAGCCGTTAGACTGGCTACCCTTACATGGTGACAGTTTTCAGACTGAATTGGCACCTCTTGACATAGTGAAAGGGGAGGCAAAATTGATTGATACCTAGAATGTGCCAGATATTTGTCCTTCATTCTCTCAGTTTGTCCCCATCACAACCAAGATAAGGTAGGTGTTATTTTTCCATCTTTGAGATCAGTAAACTGCAGTTCAGTTGGTTGAGTAATTTGTCCAAGGTTATGTAGATAGAAGGTGGCAGAGCCAGCATACAAAACCAAATCTCAGGGATTTGAAATAATACCCAGAAGGATGTGTAAGGATTTTGACCCAAATCCTTATTTTTTAAATATCATTTTTTATTTATTTGGTAAGCTTCATGTGAGTAATTACAGTCTTGCTGAGTTGGACATGTAGAGATTGATGTAATTCTAGCTTGAATCGGGGCATGTATCATGGACTGGCATGGGAATTCCCCCAGTAGGTTCCAAGGACCACTGGCTTGCAAGATAGTCTTATAGAATA
>NW_017731509.1:1243602-1246516 GCF_001890085.2 Hipposideros armiger | reverse complement strand
TTTAGATAAACGTGTTTTAGGCAAAATTTTGCTTACATATGTTAGCCCTCGGTAAATTGATTTTAGATGAATTCACCTGATCCAGGGGCCCGCTTCTGAGGAGGGTACCCGGAATTCAGATAAGGAGGTGGCAATAACCTTGCCATGGAAACATTCAGTCATCACTCCCACTAGCAGGGATACTGGAGAAGGAGGAGGCTTTGTAATGACAAATGGGCTGAAGGGGAAATTGCTACGCTTGTCTTAATGGCTCCCTGAGAGATTTACCATATAGCCCATCACCTATTGGGTGTCTTACTATGAATAACTGTTACCTCTTAGGCCCAGCTGGGCCCCATATTGTTGGCTCTCCTGTAAGCATGATACTTCTCAGTAACCTTACACATTCATGTGAGAACCTTTATAATGCTCATGTGTAGTCTGTGTTTATCATCTGGGTGGCCTTCTCTCAGGGCAGCCGAAGCTGGCCTGGCTTTGTCATGCAACTGTGTTCCTTTCCTTCACAGTACTTACCTCTGTTTCCAACTTTACATTTAGTAGTGTGATTATATTGTTAACCTTTGGCTCTTCCACTGATTGCAAGCTCTGTGAACACATGGACTAGATCTGTTTTTGCTTATCACTGTAACTTCAGAATGTAACGTAAGACCTAACAAATAGTCGAGATTTAATAATTAATTTTTGGAATAAAGGTATGAATACATTAGTAAATCTCTGGTTTTTATGAGCAGTAATAAATTATATATGGTACACCTTACAGCTTATTGTGATACATCAAACTGCTTTGACATTGAAGTTGAGAATCATTGTAGAAAATAAAAGTTCCTCATCAAGGAGGTGGTTCAGTAAAAACAATACTTAAGTAACGATAATAATGAGAGTTGACATCTATTGAGTTCTTACATCAATCCAGGTATGATATGTACTTTACGTACAATATACCTCCCTATATATTTTATTGAGACCTCAAATCGTCCTAACAGAAGCAGTCAGGGATCACTAGACCATGTTCCTAAGGCACTCATTCTCAGCCTCCAGTACTGTGGAGCCATCAGCACCATGGACAGAGTAGGGTTCCGCCTGCTGTCTACAGTGTTTGTTTCCAGCTCAGAGTGACTGTCCTCTCCCAGGGCCACTCTCTGCCATGGCGTCAGCCTTCCCAGTGGCTCTTATGGTTGGGTGGTAGTTTCAGTTATGGACAGGTGAGTCTGTATTGATTCTCATAGTTCTTTCATCTTAGAGAGTCTGGTTTCAGCATCATTGTCCTAACTTATCAAGCTGGCATAAGGTATGAACTTGATAAATGTTAGAAATTTTTATGAATATCATGTTATTTAAATGGTGCTTTTACTAAATAATTTCCTTGACGAGGAACTTTTATTTTCTACAAGAGTGATTCTCAACTTCAATGTCAAAGCAGTTTGATGTATCACAATCAACTGTGAGATGTGACATATATAATTTATCACTGTAATAAATATCAGAGATTTATTAATGTATTCATTTATTCCATAAATAATAATCAAGTCTGTACTATACTCTAGGATCTATGCTAGACTCTGAAGGTGCAATGATGAGCAAAAACATACATGGTCTGTATATTCATAGAACTTGCAATCAGTGGGAGAGGGAGATCTTAATGAGAGAAATGTATAAGTAGAAACAGATAAGTACNCAGCAGCCACAGTGAGCGGCCGTCCAGAAGCCGGCGACTGATCTGCCTCACCCAGGAAGAGCACAATGATGGTGCCCACTTGGGCCAATGAAGCAACGTCCTCCACAACTAGACTGAAGAACAAAAGGACAGCAATTTGTCTGTTCCCCTTCCCCCAATTCCCCAACGCTGTTCCCATCCCCCCAATTCCCCAATTAAAAAAAAAATATTTAAAAGAAAACAAAAAAAACAACTGTGCATTTCTGTTCTCAGCCCATAGGGCATGAGTTACATTTTTCTTAATGTTTTGCTTTATCTTGTGTGTTCTACTCTTGGAATATCTGTTAAAATCAATCAGATTTGAAATCTGGCCCCTACATCTGACTTAAAAACTCTGAGGACCCAGAAAAGAACTAACAGTAGTAGTAGTAATAGTAGTAGTAGGCATAATAATAAAAATAATAAATTTGGCATTCTCTTAGTGACTGATAAGCCATTTGCCCAGCTCTTTTCCAAGGTTTAGAATAGCGGCCTTGTGCCTACTCATTTCATGCTAGGGATGGTTGGAGATGTGGGCTTTATGGGACTATTTTGGGGTTCCTCTTCCCCAGTAATCAATTACTATCCTCTGTATGCTCCCAGCCCTTCCCTACTCTCAGATGCTTACCCAATCTTTTGTAGGATGAGAGAAGCCTTAATTTTTTTCTCTTGCTGTCTTTATCCCTTTCTCATAATTTTTTTCCCCAGAAAGTCTCTACCAATCAGTGTTAGTGTCTCATTTTCTAGCTATTCTTTTTAAGGTTTTACTTTTCTGCAACTATGTGACAAGTGGAAGGTGGATGTGACAATTGGAACCAGGGTGGCTTTATGGCTTCCCTTGATTTATTGTAAGAATGATCCAGTGCCTGGGAGAGATAAGTAGAAGCCATGAACCAAGGTCTTGTTGAGAAAAAGCAGATTCAAGAGAGAATGTCTGGAGGATTCAGTCTCTTTTTTCTCATAAAAATGTCAGACTTTTCCACTGAGATGTCAACCACTGGTGTGGCCTTGGCTTTTCCTCTTGGGGGAGCAAATAGTAATTTATTTTTTAACTTTTTCCTTTGAACTAATTTGAAACTTAGAGGGAAGTTGCAAAAATGGTCCCTTTCCTAGCTTCCTATAATGTTAATATCTTACATAACCATGGGAAAATGATAAAAAACAGGAAATTAACATTGCTGCAGGACTATGAACCAAATTACATGCCTTATTTGAATTTTA
>NW_017731509.1:1238539-1239387 GCF_001890085.2 Hipposideros armiger | reverse complement strand
CTAAAACCTTCTTTTCTGCAAAATACATTATTAAGAGAATGAAAAAAACAAGTTACAGACTGGGAGGAATATTTGCCAAACACGTATCTGGTAAAGGATTTGTGTCCAAAACATACAAAGAACTTTAAAAACTCAACAGTAAGTAAACAAACAACCTCACTTAAAAATGGGCAAAAGATCTTGACACTTCATCAAATGACAAAGATACCTTATAAATGACAAGCATATAAAAATGCTCATTATTTATCATTAAGGAAATACAAGTTAAACATGAGATACCATCGCACATTTAAATTAGATGATTACAATGACTAAAACTAAAAACAAAAACAAAAACAACTGATGGAACTAATTGCTGGTGAGAATGTACAGCAACTTGCATTCATTGCTGGTAGGAATGGAATATAGTACAGCCACTTTGGAAGACAGTTTGACAATTTCTTTCATAGCTATACATAGTCTTACTATACAAGCCAGTAATCACACTCCTAGAAATTAATCCAGTTGATTTGAAAACATGTTTTCATGCAAAAACCTGCACACAAATATTATCCAGCTGCTTTTAAAAAATCACCTCAAAACAGGAAGCAATCAAAATAGTCTCAATAGCTCAACGGGTAAATAAACTGTGATACATCTATACAATGGGATACTATTTAATGATTAAAAAGGAATGACCTTTCAAGCCACGCAAAGGCATGAATGAATCCTAAATGCACACAGGGACTTCCTTCCAAAGAGGAAAACCTTTCAAACACTACCTTGGCTAGGTAGATTCATACCAAGATTAACATCAACAGTGATAAGTCATGTTGATAGCATGTATCCTTGACACAATGTGATGAGAA
>NW_017731509.1:1206235-1237589 GCF_001890085.2 Hipposideros armiger | reverse complement strand
AACTTTCCAAGGTTCTGAGTCTTTTCTCCTGGCTCTTTTCTCCTGGCCTTTACTTCAGTAAGAACAGAAAGGCTACTGTCATGCTTTTCGAGACTGCAGTGGAGCTGTTGGGAATAGGTGCAAAGAGCCTTATTTTTACATTTCATTTAACAGTGAATGTTTTATTTTCAACAACAGAGGCAGTTGGTAATTGCTGTCACCATTAATCTCTAGCTGGATGTTTGCTAAGAGGGCTGAGTACAGAACTAATATGTAAGTTTACAACTGCAAATAAAATCACCAGGTCAAATCTAAACAAGGGAAAAGGGGAGGCAGAGAAACACTTCTTTCTGAGAAAAGGCAGCATCACGCCTCTGTGAGGCTGATCCTTTCTGTGTGTGTGGAAAGAAATAAGGAAGAGAAGTCAATCACTAGCGGACACTGGGCACATTATATGGTGATTTACAAATGCTATGTCATTTCTTTCTTCAAAAGAAACCTGTGACGTAGATACTGTCTACTCAATGAGGAAAAGGAAGCTTAATGAAATGGTGTCTCTAGTTCACAGTCACAGAGGGCTGAGGCAGGGATGGCACACCAGTTAGTTGGACTCTGAAGCCCCTTGTATACCAGGCATCTTATTTTTCTGATGTTTATTGTCTTTCTACTACACCATATTGCTCTGAATAAAGGAAGAAATGTTGGGAGTAATGGAATTTTGTCTAGGTAAATTAGGACTTAGTCAAATAACACTGCAGACTGGAAGAGAACTTGGGGCTAGGGACCACAGAAGATACTCTGATTTATAAAGGGACCACTGAGGTGGTCTCTTCCATTTTAGTAAACATGAAGTTTGAGGCTAAAAGCTTGGGACTTGAGACAAGAAAAATAATGGCTTAGTGAGACAGATACCAATGTATTTCTTTGGTATTTATTTTTAATAATAGCTTCTGAAATCCATGCATTTTAAAAGATATGATTTATTGATGTTGTTTAAGTTTCATTTTGGGGATGGAATTCCATTTCTGATGCTAGAAGAAAATACATAGTTATAAGTCTGTGGGGCTGTGAGCAGAAAATTGGCACTTTGAGATTTGATCATTTGGCCAGTAACCTCAAGCATTTAGTAGGGACATACCTAAATTATAGTTTCCGTTTTTAAAGGTAAAAACCTGTATACATAAAGTTAGAGTGTTCCAGTTTCTACTGATGTGGAACAAACCATCCCCAAATTTATTATGCTTGCAGATGCTGTGGGTCAGGAATTTGGACAGCTTCCAGAGGGCTGGCTTGTCTCTATTCCACAGTGGTTGTGGTTCCAGCTGGGAAGAGTGGACAGCTGGGGAAACCATCTGGAGGTGTTTTTACTCATATGTCTGGTGTTTATGTTGGTGGTTGGCTGGGATACCAGCTGGGGCTGTTGACCAGGGCACGTAGAGGCAGCCTCTCCAGTATGGTTTGGACTTCCTTATAGCATGGTGGTAACCACGGTAGTCAGACTTCTTACACAGCGACTCAGGACTTGACGCTCAAGTGTTCTGGCAAGCAAGAGAGCAAGTGTATCATATTTTGTCACCCAGCCTTGGAAGTCACCAAGCATTACATTTGCCCTTAAAGCCCTTACAGGACCACCCAAGTTCCAGGGAGGGGTCTAGATTTCACCTTTCAATTGAAAGAACGTCAAGATTACATAGTAGAAGAGTGTGTGAGATGGGAGATACTATGGGTATTTTTGGAAAACACCATTTGCCTAACAGAATATTAGGACATACAGTGCAGGTTACATGTTACATACAGCACAGGAGATGACTGTCTTCATGCCTCCTGCCATCTCTTTCTGTTTATAGTCTAGCGGTAGCTTGGTGTCCATGGCTACTTCTCAGGTTTTGCCTTTCCTCAGTTTTCATGTTCCTGTACCTCTCTTCAATGAGTCAAGGTAGCCTGCCTAATAACTGCTAAATCTAATAACCTCTAAATCTCTGTGGATTATTATTATTAAAGATTTATTTTTGTTTAGTTTTTAACTCAGTGTTAGTCTGTGTGAGGAATGGTGTCTGTGCTCCATACAGTCACGTAACAACCCAGGTTTATTCTACCTAATGATACCACCACCCACCAAGGCGTCAGAATCCTCTCTACTGGACCCTCTGCAACTGGCGTGGATGAGGCACACTCTGTCTTTATTGCCTAGCCTCCGTCATACACATCATCTGTACTCATGTTTTGTTGGTGACAACTGGTCAAGTGGTCCCTCCTAGATTCAAGGGGACTGGGAAATATGTGTATAATCTGCTATATGTCCAGGGAGAAGGGCAGGGTGTGACTCTTACCTCTGTTTGTTACACCTGCCATCTCCTAGCCTCTCTTCTCCAGGCCGCCAAAGAGCCTGGAGCCTAAGTGTTGCTGGAAAAGTCAAAGGTAGAATGAAACTAACTGACCAACCAGTCATTCAGATTCTTTTAAAGTTTATCAGTTTGCAAAACAGTATATGAATTTGGACCTGAGCCGGACCTTAAAGATGACTTAGTGCAGTCATTTCAGACTATTTTTGGAAGTGGATCTCTTTTATTCAAATGAAATCTTATGGGAATGCCAATGTATACACCAGAGGAGAGTGAAGCTTCTCCCATCCTTTCCTCGTTGCCATAAACGCTAAGGCCCTTCCAAGGAACCCTAGGGCATGCTGGTCAGATCTAGTCACTTTATGTAACTAACAGACAGGAGAAATTGAGGTACAGAGAGGTGGGGACACATTTGCCCAAGGTTTCACGGTGTGTAGCATGGTTAAGGTTATCCAGTGGTATCCTGTGGCCAGTGCTCTTTGCACTACTACATATTTACTTAAAAATTGTGCCATTGCTTGTTTTTTTTCAGTTACTTAGTCCCTGAGGCCCCTGACCTGAGGGAGGGCACAGGATACCTTCTTGGTGTTTTTGGCACCTTCCCTTCATTATCCCAGCAGTGTGCAACTGCATGGGTCCTGGACAGAGTCTGCATAACCTTAAGCAAGGGCTTAGGTTTAAAAAACGTAGCTATGTAAATACACGATGGGAAAAACCGCCTTCCTAGCATTTTGTGTGAAAGCCCTTGCACTGTTAGATGATGGGAAGGTCATTGGAAGCAGAAGCTGTATTTAACGGGGACGCTGATCTATTTTACCATACCTAGAGCATGGGGGCCAAGATGGGGAAGGATCTGAAAAGAGGAGTGAGGCAGAAACCTCATCGTCTGGTTGGGAGACAGGAATATAAAGGAGGATGCTGGGGAAGCTTGGTCTGAAACACAGATCTTAGTAATGAATGTCATTGCTGTCTTCAAATATTTGCAGGACGAACGGGCTTTTCTGGGAGCCGAGATAGTTCACTGGAATAGCACACATGGCTGAGGTCCAAGCCTAAGGGGAGAAATGCCGCTCACACAATCTGCCCAGCGATTTTATCACTCACCCAGCTGCCCCTCCCCCCAACGCCAAGGGGAACACGAAGCACTTACAGCCTGAAGAGAGAGGACTGGTCAGGGCAGAGAGCTCACTAGACACTTGCCTGCAGTCACTTCCAGTGCCCTTCCTCTCCCTGCCGGCGCCGCAGGGCTCTCATTGCTGTAGCATCCAGCTTCTGCCTCGCTCACCATGGCCAGCTGGCCAGGAAGTAAAGCAACACCTGGTGTGCTCGACTGCAGTGCTTCTTCAACTTTAATGTGCAAGTGAATCATCAGGGGGTCTTATTAAAATGCAGATTCTGATTCAAGTAGGCCTTGGTGGGGGCCCCAGAATCTGAATATCCACAGGTGGTGGTGATGATGCTACTGATCTGTGGACTATACTTTGAATAACGGAGCTCTACTACCCAGTCTCCCCTCCAGGCTGCAGCCAAAAGCCATCAGGCCAAATAAGCACTTCCTCCAAGTGGCTGTCGGGATTCAGCCTTGCATCTCTCTTAGCAAACGGTTACTGCTTGGAAATATTGCCTATTCCCATCCCAGCACTCATGAAATGATTTTATCCAGATATAATTTAGCCGTCCAGTGTCTTTGTCATCCTTAGGACCGGTTCAGCAGTTATCAACACAAAAACTATATCATCTTGACTTTCATCCAAGGTGTTGGGGATACAACACTTTTTGAATATGAGAATGATGCTGTAAGAAACTTTACCCAAAGATGCCAGTGTCTACTTGTCTAACAATAGGGCCGATTCCTTTTTTCATATCTGTATAATTGTGATTACCCCAAGGTGACCCCTTGCTCCAATGCTTTGTAAAGTGATATTTAAAAGATCTGTTTGTAATACATGGAGCACTTGTTCAATGAGGCCATAACCCCAGAATGATTAAATCAGTTAGATGTATCTGCCTCCTTTTTGAAAATGATTCCTTCAGGTGATCTCTCTGGGCATTTCTAATTGTCATTTATTGAAGTCCTTTCAACGTCACGTTCCTTCCCCTAGCAGTAGCTTATTGGTTAAAATAATCGAGAGGTTTCTCATGATGTGCGGTATTAATCTTGTTAAGGTCTTGAATATAAAATCATGCTGCTTTTATATATAAGAGCTGTGTGATCTTGGGCAAGGTACTTAATGTCTCAGGTCATATGTGAACTCATCTGTAATATAGGGATAATACTATCTACCTTGAGGAAATTAAATGAGATGATGTTTATGAAAGCACTTGGCCCATTCCTGGCACATGGCAGCCACTCATGAAATGATAGCTTCCCTTGCCTTCCATTTGTTTCTCTTAGGCCAGTATCTAGCTGTTTATGGGAGGGACACATATTTTATTTCCCTTTCCACTAGTCTCAAAGTATCTTGAGAACAGGATCTATATGTAAACCCTTTTTTCAGTCCTTCACTGTGTGTTCAGAAACATGTTGAATAAACTAATGAATGACCAGATAATCTTAAGGACTTCTTAACCTTTTAAGTTCCCGATTGTTTGATTCTTCTAATGTTCTCGATCCTTAGAAGAAATTTGGAGGATTTCCTTGAAATGAATGTCTTTTATGTTAAGGGATTTTTTCTTTTGCAGTATTATGGAATATGTATTATATTTGTTATAGCTAATAAGTATGTACCTGGACCCAGGAACCAGCTGCAATAGTATAAATAACGTCTTTAGTTTATGACCTTGGGCCTCATTATTTGCCTCTTGCAAATAAGGAAGGTCAGAGGCTGGTCTTCACTCTACTTCCCCTTGTACCATTCTCTTGGGAAGATCCCTGTGACAGATGAGCAAGAAATATGTGTTTTTCTCTGACACGAGATTTGGGAGTCATGCACAATAGAGGCTGAATTTCATGATATATTCGTTTTGGTTCTCATAGAAGGTGCATTTTGTGTTTCAGATTAAATATGACCTGGCTTGTTCGGTTAGGCCAACTCAGCTGATTAGAGGAGAAGCAGTAGGTCCTTCCAAATCTAGGGATTGACCCTGGTTACCTGTCAAGGCGAGCACTTTTTTAATTGTCTGTATTAATGAGCTGCTGGGAGACAGTGCCCACTGAGGCCAATTTTACGACTTTACTGTGCCTCTGAGATGGGCAGGCAAACTGGTAGAAAGTCTACAGGATGTCAAATTGAGACCGACATTTAAACCCTGAGTTGGGTATGTTATTTAATTCTAGAATCTCAGTTTTTTAATATTTTAAAAGGGGTAATAATATCTGTCTTGTGAGTTCTGGGGGGTGATAAACGAGATAGCATACATTAAATGCCTCGTGCAGTGAGATCAGGCCCAGTTTTGATGGCAATGATGATGACATGTTTCAGAAAGAGGCACAGGAGACAGACTACATAGGTCTGCCCCTTCATGAACATATAAGCCATGTGTGAGTCTGAGGGGTGTACCAGAGTTGCCTGCTGTATTTTATGACTCAAGTGCAGACTGTAGTGGTGGGGCTAAGAGCTTTTCATGGGCCTGGCAAGCATGAGAATCTAGGGAATGAAAAAACTCAATTACATGGCTTATTTCATGATAATTTGAAATGCTAGTCCATATGTGAGTAGCTTTAACCTTTTCTTCCTTACTCATTATCTAGGAATAGTTGTTCACTTACAGCTTTTTATGCAGGGGGAAATAAAAAAAAAACCCAAACAAACACAAAAAGCCTTACTAATCTCTTTATTCTGATAATTTCTTTCAATCTCTGATATGATATCCAGCATGACTTCTGTTTTTAATTCTTAGAAAAGTAAAAATGGCAGTAATAAAACAATAAACATTAGTAAGTCCATTCCACACAAGTGGCCTTTTTTAGACAATAGAAAGAGGATTCTGAGCAGTACTTCTAAGTATTTAAAAGGCAACTATACCGAGCTTTGCTAATTAGTTTGTGGCCTGTCACCTCACAGTGTATCAATCAATCAATCTCCATTTCAGAGGCTCAAAGTGTCACCATGAGGGCCCCCAGACCATCTGTGAATTGGGTTCCATACGGTACGATTGATTTTGGATCATAGCTCTTTGTGTCATGTTTGGCTAATTTTAGATTTTGAGAAACCTGGTGGTAAGCTAGCACGTAGTGAGGATTGATGATGGCTGTGCTGTCCAGAAGGAAAATAAAATTTTTGTTGCTTTCCATACAGCTATTTTGAACTGGAGAGCAGCGGTCTGAGGGATGAGATTCGGTATCATTATATACACAATGGGAAGCCCAGGACAGAGGCCCTTCCGTACCGGATGGCAGATGGACAGTGGCACAAGGTCGCGCTGTCCGTTAGCGCCTCTCATCTCCTCCTCCACGTCGACTGTAACAGGTATGTCTTGGCCTTTGGTCTTTCATGATTTGTCCTTGAACTTGAGCCATGGGAAGAGGGAAACATCAAACCCCTGTCAAGCCTTACTGGGAAACAAAAACCAAGGGACCCTAATTGTAATTTAACCTACCAAATGGGCCATTAGGCATGCTGAAGTGACCAACTGTAATACTCTAAGAAAACAGTTCATTAAGATGAAACAGTATCCTGTGATTAGGAACAAATGTACAAAAGGTTGATTACAGAGTGGGGAATATTAAGTGCGCCTCAGTGTACTCCAGGCACCGTCTGAAATTCCATGGAGCTGTGATCACAGTTAACTGTGATATATTGTTGTTGAGTTCGTTCTCCTTGGAAGTGAATAAGCCAGTCTACCTTAGAATGAATCTGAGAAGCCTGTGCTACTGAAGCGGCTAATTCTATTTCACTTCATCAGGCACAGCTTTGCTTAAATATCTTTTCCAAATGGAGGCTTTTAAAAAGGCTGTTCTTTGAGTCTTTCGGAATTAATACCGTCCGTTCTCTGCAGAGGAATGAGCCTTCCAGCTTGTTAGAGGATAGCAGGCGCATTTGTGACGTCTGAGGGTTTTTACAGGAGGGCATGGGTTGGGTTGTGACGGAGATATTGTCCCCCACATCTGTCATTGGAGTCAGGTTTACTGCCAGCTGAAGAAAGGAGCTATTGGTCTCCAGTGGGTCCTTTGCGGCTGGACAGCTGGATAATTGTGGTCAGGGGGAATGCTTTGATCTCTCCAGAACCCACTGAAAATCCTTATGGATAGTGATCGGAGTCCTATTAAGGAGACATTTTTGCATTGCAAGCAGTGCCCATGAATTGTTTGTTGTCATTAATGATACCATCAAAGTTAAAATGACTGTTCAGCCACAGAACTTGCTCTCTTGGGCCCAGGATAAAGAACAGGCAGGTTGGGGACAGCCTTCCTCTCAGAACCCAACAGAAGGAGGGATAATCCAAGGTCGATCAGCTCCAGACCACATTTCTGATGAGAGATTTAATGTGCTCGCCGCCCCAGCTCTGTAGACTCTTTTAGAAGAGGACCCGGAAAGGTCGAGAATAGAAACTAGTGTCAGGCTTAAGGGAAGTTCCTCCATGTGGAAGTGAGTCTTGGTCCATTTTGATGTCATTTATTTAAGGTACTTTCTGAAGAATCATCCAGATAGAATATGAGTGCATAGACAAAGTTTCCATAGAAACCACTGGCTTTTTACCCTGCAGTCCTGGGCTTGGCAGCTTGAATAAAGCCAACCTTCAAGCTGCTATCTCCATTGCCACCTTCAAGAGCTCATTGTCTCTTTCAGTTCTCTAGAACTAAAGGCTGTCAGGTAGCACTCTGGTTTTCCCCTGCCCCACCCCCACCCCCCGCCACACACACACTCGTCCCGTATGCTGCCCAAATGGCAGAGCAGAGGAAGGGCCTGACGTGTCCCTCTATGCCAGAGGCCAGAAAGATGGCTCAAAGCCCTGGCTTAGTAATTCCCAACTGACAAGTCTTGGAGACACTGCTGCTTCCTTGCTATAGAATTTTTTGCTTCCTCTTTCCAAGAGTTTGATCTCCCCCCTCCCCTCAATATTCTTCTCTCTAGAGAAGAGGAAAAGAGGAGAAACGGCTATGTCTGCACTAATCTAAGGTTTCATGCCTTCACAAATTCCCTGTTCCCTATGAGATAGTCTCTTCTCCCATCCTCAGCCACTTGTGAGCTGTGCGAATTTGGGCAAGTTAATGTCTTTGCATCTCAGTTTTAAAATCTGTAAACTGGGAATAATAACTAATACATACTCATGGATGGGAAGGTTAAATGAGATCATCTATGTAAAGTGCTTAGGGTGATGCTTGGCCTTCAGTGTTCAATACGTCATTGTTATTTATTCTGCATGTGTGTGGTGCCTCTTCATCTCCAACCTTTCATCTACTGTGTGTCCTTGGCTACATCAACCTCTCTACCTGGAAAGTTGGGGAGAGGGTGGGAGAGCTGGAGTCCACCATATTCTTTAGGGTCAGTCCCATTTATAAAGAATGGGCTGAGGAGATTCTAAATATTCCTTCCCTTCTCTTGAAATGTTTTCATACTTTCGTGTATGGCATAACATATTGTCCTTTGCGTAAGATCTTTGAGGGAAAAAATACAGTTGTTGCCAGTTGCTGATTCATGGACTCAAACACAAATTGAGGTTTTTAGCTAGGTCAGGGGAATGAAAGGCCCATAATGACTGGGCCACAGGAGAGGTAAATTTTGATTTTGGTGTGGGGAAAGTCTAGAAACATATTCCAAACCTGACTATACGTAAGAATTATTGGGGAACTTAATAAGAACATACATGGGTAACCAGGCCCCATTGTTGACCCACTGGATCAGACCCTGAGGGTGGGAACCTGAGAAGCTATATTTTTAGCAAGCTCTCCATGTGTTTTAATGCAGGCAGTCTAGACTAGGGGCATGGACCGGCATTTCAAAACCATTTTAGATAGAGGTTTAGATAGAGGTGGAGGACGATGGAGGAGAGGCTGGGCTGCAGTAAATAAATGGGGGACAACTGGAAAACTAAGTATCTGACGCAGAGCCCCAGTAAGGAGGAGAGAAATATTAAAGAGAGGGTAGTGCCTAATGCACAAAATAAACATCTTCTTCACAAATTTCTTCCAAGCCAGCACTAGCTGATTTTAGAGGGGCGGGAGCTCCAGTCCGCTCATCAAGATGCTGGCTCACTACATCTTATCTAGGCTACCCTCTCAGAGAGTGAATTTCACCGAAGCTGATTTTTTTACTCCCTAAGCCACTCATTTCACACCATCATGAGTTTCTTACTTTTTTTGACTCCTTTGATGTTTAGAGTTATTTTTCTCAACCTGTCACCCCACTGGAGTTCTGTAGGTTAGATGATACATGGTGATGTGATAGATAACATTTATTGAGTGTTGACTGTGCTAGGCAGTGTGCTAATTAAGCATTTCATATAGATTAATTCATCCCACACTCATGCTATTATGTTTCTCATTTTTAAATGATGGAACTGAGGTTGTATTATGTGTCTGCAGCCCTGCTGTTGTGTGGCAGCGCTAGGATTTGGACCCAAGTCTGACTTGTGTGCCTTGCTCTAGCTGCTAGGCTGTTCAGCTCAACAGTGGGGACCAGTGGCCTTGGGCTTGGAACATGAGGGAAGACAAGAGGCTGGCTGGTGCAGTGTGAGCAGCTTTCTCCTCTCGAGTATTACTGACCTTCGGAGGTGTTTAGTAAGATGTGGAATCTTACTAACCGAACCCATTGTGTTGGCATTGAGGTAGGGCCCTGTATTTACTGGGCACCTACTACAGGCCAGGAAATGTGTTAGGCATGATATTCCTTAGGATAGCCATGTGGGACAATTGTGTTAGACCCATTGTGCAGATTTGGAGTTAGAAAGGTTCAGAGAAGGTAAGTAACTCGGCCACAATCACATTATCTAATAAACATGGAGCCAAAACTTTGAACTGGGATCTAACTCCCAAACAGTCATCTCTTCCCTCCACAGCACCTCTGTAACTCAGGTACTTCCCAGGACAAACCACACCGGGCAGCTTTCCCAGGGGAGAGAGGCTACAGAGGGCTCAAGGAACATAACCACATTTGAAAACAGGAAGACAAGGTTTCCCAGGCCAATTCCTTTGCCCTGAGCAACCGCAGCAGGATTTTTACCTTTTTTTAGGTTAGAATTGGGAAACGGAGCCTTTTCAGATAGAATTACACAAATTATCACAAGAAACACGAGTGCTATTTTCGTCGGTACTTTAACACTTGCTGCTTGCTACGGAGACTTACGCCTTTCTCCCTGCTTCAGCTGTTTAACTGGGCCTAGTTAGAAGCTCCCAAAATGTAGGTAGCAGATTACCTCAAGCTAGAAACATAAAAGGACGCATTCAGTTGGGGGGCCAGGTAGATTGTCTCCATTGTGTTGGGTTTTCCTCTAGCTGCCTTTATATTCAGAGTTGCCAACAAAGCCCAGAATGAGGCCTGAATTCGCCTTCCTCATCTTCTCTCGCTCCGTGCTCAGCCTACCCTGCAGCCCTTCCCCATTAATCAAAGCCCAGGATCCACTGACATATGGGATTTAGTACATAAGAGTTCTTTCTCACTCACCACAAAACGGATTTTCTTTCCTTTATTTGGTAGCTTTTAATTGCCTATCAACCCATCAGATGAATGTATTGGACCCACTGTCTCTGCCAAGCTGTGGAGGATACAAAGAAATGAGAGTCCTTGCCATCATGAAGTGCATGGCTTATTCATTCAGTCATTTTTTAAAATTTTTGAAATCACCAGGGCCCTCTGCAGTGATAGGCCTTCGTCCCTGGATGTCAGAGAAAGCATGGACTCGGCCTGAGCCCAGTGAGCAGGCTAATTTGACAACTCATCATAGCAGCTGAGCAGTGGAGAGAACTACAAATAGTCACTTCCAGCATCTTGGTCTGGAAGTGACAGCGGGGCTGAGCTGCTCACCAGCTACGGGACGGACTCAAATGTGTTTTCTAATCAAATAGTACATTCAGCTGCCTCCAGCCAGCACATATTGCAATATGCAGGTGTCCCCCCTCTAAGCCAACCTCTTCTTACCTTACTGCTGGAAAAAAAATGATCTCTTACACAGTCACATTGCAACAGAGCTCTGAACTCTCGCCTCATTTGTTCAGACTTGTACAAGCATACACAACACACACACACACACACACACATGCATGTACCTCTGATGCTCATTAGTCACTCTAATAGAAAGCTAACTCAATTATTATAGTCTAGAAATAAACATTTAGATTTTACTTTTAACACATGCTATTCATTCACTGCAGAGTGCATTCAACCTTTGCGTACAACTGATCTTGACGTGCGTGCAGGAGTAGAAAAATCAACTTAGTATAAATCACTGAACATGTCAGTAATTCAAGGTTTCTGTCTAATATTTCAGAGTAACTTCAGGATATGAACATCTGTTTATATCTCTGGGTTTTCATAATGAAATAGGGTGATACGGCATCTTTCTTCCCAGAGAGCTCCTAAAGTATTTACAAACATCATCTTATTAAGCCTCACATTCCATAAGGTAGTTAAGCTACATGTATAAGTACTACATTGATTTTATATGAACATTTTTGCTTACAGTTGGGAGAGGGGCATTCAGAGATGACTATCAAAGGCAACAGCTTCCCAGAGAGCCAGGCTGAGACTCTCAGTCCCTTGTTTCCCTGGCCAATATATTATTCACTCTACAAACAGGAACATGTGCACAAAACGCATCATCAAAATTAGCTAAAGTAAAATTGAGAGGCCAGCATATGCCTCATGCCCGACGAACCCAGCAGCTCCAGAGCCTCTGTCCAGGAAGAGATGACAAGTACGTTAGGAAAGTAGGACACCCCTATGTGTGAATTTAAGTAACAGTACAAGGCAGCAGTACAAGAGATGTCATAAGGCAATACGTGATGGATTGCTGGATTCTTGGTGGAGACAATCAGGTCTGGGAGTTCACAGGAGGGAGAGCGCCTGGGCACGTGGAGTAGCCTCTTAATGTCTCAACACCCCAGGTGAACATATGTGACAATTTCTGCAGCTTTCCAGCTTGGCCACTGTGTGATTTGATTCTGTACCAGTCACATGAGAATTGGGCTTGGAATGAGGTTCCTCTTGTAAAGTATTACAAAGCCAATCACAGTGCCGGCAAAAGAAGAGTGTGTATGGGTGAGTGGTGTCAAGTTGGCAGTGAGGGAAAGCCTGCAGGGAGAGACAGAGAAGGAAGTATAGAAAGGGAAAAAAGAGCTGTTCTCCCTGTGACCAGGCATATGAGCTCTGTGATTTCACCTAGGTTGAACTAAATGCTGGATCTTTGTCTTGGCTTGGTCATTTATAAAATGTGATTTACGTGGAATGATGCAGGAGTGTGAAATCAGGGAATCTATGTCTTAGATTCTTAGAAAATTCTTATTTGCTTCATTCATTCATTCATTCATTCATTCATATGTCAGGAGCTGTGTTTGCATCTGTAAAATGGGAATAAAAGTAACTCTTCTACCATATAGTTGTAGGAATATACCAAAAGAGGGTGTAAAATCCTCAGAAAATTGCAAGCTACTATATTAACATATAGCACCATAAAGCACTATAGACATATACCATCATATAGAAAATAATGTTAGAATATCATCCTGAAAACGAGTACAATTTAGTCACATTTTCACCTGTATAAAAACAATGGCTCCCGTCCTAGGCATCAGGACCTAGTGTGTGTGTAATGCGGATCCATGGTGCCGTATAGGGTTTGAGGTCAGTCAGGTTCCTGAAGTTACTCTGACTGCCAAGTCCTAGGCAAGGTTCTCCAGTAGCTTGTCTGGGGTCGTTAGTGCAGCACAATGATGCACAGTTTTTATGCCAACAGAGTCCCTTTAAAAACGTGTAACTGAAGCTGAGTGGGCAAGGAAATACCTCCTCCAATGTGATAAGGTCTTTGGTTGATCCTGGCAAGGCCTTGAGAATGTGACATGGTCTCTTTCCCTTTTTGTTCTTGTGAGAGAGAAGGTTCAGAAACTTAATCCCCCCCTCCCCAACTCATGAGCCAGAATTACCTCAGCTTCTATGAGGGGAGGAGAGGCTGGGTAAAGTTTTACTGAGTGAGGAAATTTGTTTGTTGTAATTCCTTGGATTGCCTAAACAACATCTATACTATTGGCTTCTCTACTTTGAGAATCTGGCTTTTTAGCACAAAGATGTTCTGGATTGAAAAATTTGAGCTGAAAGAAATTGTTAAATTTCTGTATGTCGCTGGGAACGTCGTTTACTGTCCCTGGGCCTTAGCTCCCTAGATATACAATAAGGGGTTAGGACTAGATGAATTCCACGTTTCCTTTCATTTCTGACCTCTTGAGTATCTCTCTCTGATTCTATCTCATCACAGTGCTTTTTTTTTTTTTTTTGGCCTTCAGGACTCTGGAGAGCAACTCAGGCTGCCATCTTCACAGGGCCACTTCTCTAGCAGACCAGCGGGGGCTTTGTAATTGATATGCGGGTAGACAGTGCAATGTGATGCTGGTGAGCGAAGACCACTTAGCCTAAAGGGCCATCTCGCTTGTTCTCACTTGCCTCTTTCCTTGCTGGAGTAGATGCCAAATATGCGTTTTTGGATGCTAAGGGATGTTGGTGTCTTGTCCTCTCCACCTTGTGCTCTTTATTTCTTTCAGTGTTCTCTGCCTCAGACATGTGACAATGGACAGCCTTTGAGGGTGGGGTGGGGGGCATGCCGGCTGCATCTGGACATGGAGACCTTGGTGGTTTGGTTACCACATGTTACGGTCCTGTAACCAGCAGATGATGGATAGTTGTGCTGTTGAAAAACATCACACATTCTCTGAATGGGGTTGGCGTGGGGGACTTTGCTGCCAAACTGTAGATTCATTCTCTTTCATTATTTAAATCACTAAAGACCTGCACTCAAAGTTGTAGTAGATTCTTTGGCAAAGTAGAGAGTGGCTACTTAATTGTTAAGGCAACCTAGACATTCCAGTGGTGGATGTCTCATTCTACTGAGCCCTCTCCCCACTTCTACCCATGCTGTGTACCCCGTGGCTTATTCTTCCAGTCTCATTAGGTGGGTTCCAAGTTTACCGTTTCCCTGTATTCTAATGACATCAGTAGCAGACCTATTTTTTTTCTTTTTTTTCTTTTTTTTTTTTTAAGCTGAGCCATCCTGCTACCTGTTGGCAGCTCAGCAGCTGCTCAGCTCGGGCTGGACTCGAACCACTGTTGCTCAGAGCTCAAACTCTTGAGCGAGTTCTTAACCAACTGAGCCACTCGGCCAGCCCTGCAGACCTATTTTTAATTTTGTCTTTTCAAGAACCTTTATCTTTTCCTCTTGTTTCCTGGTGGGTTTAAATATGACTTGGGTCACCTGTGGCCTCAATGGCAGAGAGAGGTAGGAGGTGAAAGGATTAAATGAAGTGGATGATGAGAGAGTGGCCTGCATTTCACCCCATCAACCTGTGCCCCCAGGCTTTGAAAGTTGCAAATGGAAAGGACTAAAAAGAAATACAGTACAATTTTCCTTTTATCTGGGTGTTTGTTGGCTACCTGAGGCCATGAGTAGATTAACAAGAAGGCGCTTTATTGCATACATGGGACCCAAGATGTGTTAGAATAAAGAGAAAAATAAGACTTCATTTCCAACTCCTGGTGATTTCATCTACATGCCTTCAGACACATTTTGAGTTGTATTGTATTGCATAGATGTGGGTCTATATAGGATGAATGGAAAGGAAATAGGCTGCAAGAAAAAGAAATGTTTTCCTGTAGGAAAAAGTATCGATGTTTGCAACTGTATTGTTATAATTTTAGTTTGTCCTTTTTGATGGATATGCATGGTTACTTTTTTTAAAGGAAAGCAAGGAATAAAAATAAAAAATTAAACCAGACAGTACATGTTATGGAAACAACTTATTTTTTAAAAAATGTACACTTATATATTAGTTGTCTCTGTTCCTTTTATGCCCCACTCGTTAGAAGTGAACACTGGGGAATAAAAAATGCATGAGCCATGAGGACTTTTTAATTGAAAAAAGAAAACAATTCCAAATATGCACCAGCTTTCTAGTTAGACCAAGGGTGCTGATGTTGTCATTGAAAATAACTGATTTTACACAGTACCGTAAAAAAATTAGTCTATCTCGCTGGAAACTTTAATTAAATTAATGTTATAAATAATAGCAACCAGGGCAGTTGGATGCGAGGAAACAGATTTATAGCTGTTCCTGTTCGACTGCTCTTCTTTTAGGGAGTTAGGTAACCGTGGGGTGTGAGGCTCGGCAGAAAAAGGTTTCTGTGCAATCTTCTCCCTGCTCTAACCTCTAATTTGACTTTTGTCCCTCTGCTCATCCTTCTTAACTTCTTGCGAGTGCTTCTCCCAGCAGGAGTTCCTGAGCCACTAAACCAGCTGGTTAATGGGCCTGGGTCCTCACCTGTGATTGTTTCTGGGCAATTAGAGTAGAAATCATTCCCCTTCTCTGCACAGGGTCTGTGTGATGCTGTCTCTAACTCTTCCTGAGGAATGTCATGCTGCATTTCTACTCATTAGAGTCTATTAGTCTGAGGGTATCACTTCCCTGACAGCCGATTTCACACATAGGAACTTACAGACTTGGAGTTGGGGCCATCAGCTGGCTTCTTTGGGACACGTGGAAGGCCTATAGTACCCAGAATGGGATTTTATTTCCACTGGAGGTAAACAGCCCCAGGCTGTGATTCATCCTGGTATGCCCTCAGCACAGCACGGGACTCTCTCAGTCGCTCAGTGTACTTTTGCGAATATCTGTTCTCCAGATCTGATGCTGTCTTTGAAGCACAAGCAAGGAAGGAGCTGGGGAATGTATGCTAAAAATTTCTTGAACTTTTTGCCATTCTGACCTCAGAGGCGCATCACCCTGCTGTGGAAACTCAAACTTTTTGCTCAGTTGTTACTGAGTTGAGGTTAGTGTTTTGTACTTCTTTAGAGATGGTTTATGTATTCACTTGATCTTTACTATAGCTCTCTGAGGTGGATGTTCTTGCTTCTTATGGATAAGGAGTTGCTGAAAAGAGAAGTGACTCGTCCAGGGGTACGCCCTGAGTCAGCAGCAGACTGGAACCAGAGTGTAGAAGTCCTTCTTTATTCCTTTTTCTGGGAGCTTATTCTCTACTAGTCCCTCCACCTTCTTTTTCCCTCCCCCCGCTCCTCCTCCCCCTCTCCCTCTTCCTCCTTCTACTTTCTAACACCATCTTGTGACAAGATAACACTTCCAACTTCTCATTAAAAAAGTATAAGGTATCCCATTTATAAAGTGAGACAAAGGCCATGTTTAATGTATTACTTTCTGTACCAGGGGGTGCTGGTCACCTCACAGGGCTACTTTCCTATTGGACCCAAATCGACTGTGTTATACATTTTAGCCAATGTTAGTCTTTAGACGATAGAAGGCCATGTGGTGTTATTTTTAGATTTAAAGACGTTCCTTCCTTTCTAAAAGCTAGAGTGTTGATGGACAGGTTCATGATCTCAATACCACAGCGATAATATTGGGTCAGGCCTTCGGATGGCTCTTCATCCTCACATGATTTGTATGCATGATCTCAATACCACAGCGATAATATTGGCCTCTGTGCTGATGTGTAATGGCCACTGACCTAATCTTAAATCACGACTGACTGCAAATGAGCCATTTGGCTATTTCTTCACATGTGAAATAGATGCATTACACTGGTCTCCAGTGTTACATGGGTGGTTTTACAGTGTTCCAATATAAATTTTGATATTCATTATTTCAAGGTGGTAAATTCTCCGTGTTCTTTAAAGGTGACTTTGCAATTACAAGGTCACGTTAAAAACTACTGGTGGTGAAATAAAAGATTGGGCAGTGGGAGACCCCATTTAGGAGGCCATTTGTTGTTATTGCTTTTTTTATTGGTAGCTAATTAGTCATGTCCTAGAGCCTGTAGGAGCTAATAAGAGAGCAAAGCACAAGAAGTAGGTGAGGACATTGAATTCTGAGTAATTTTTATGGACAGCAATTTTTCATGGACACTAAGGTGATACATAAGGACTTCACACTGCAAAGCCGATTCCCTTCCCACCCCAACACACACATAAGCTCATTTAATGGCCTCCTATCAGTTTTACGCTGAAGAACGCAATGCTTAATATAGCTTACAAAATTTTTGCATAGTCTGGGCTGGGTTTCTTTTTTCAATTTCCTCTTGCATTAGTTTTCCCATTCCTCTAACCTCAAGTTCTTTTTGTTTTAAAAGTATAACATACTCATTTAAGCCAAAGGGTCTCCGTGCATGCCAATTCTAGAATATCAAGTTCATTGTACTTATCCTTAATTTTCAGGGCAAAGGAAGAAGTTTCTTGTGTTTTACACTTTCATGATAAAATTGTGTTGATTTTATTTAGAGTAGTTTTTGATCATTTGATTGATATCTGCCTGTCCCGTGGGCTGTAAGCACCCTGGGATCTCACCGTTACATCACCAATGTATTGGGTTGTCAAAAAAGTCATGGCACATTTTTGCAATGAAAAACATAGAAAAAATATGTCATGACTTTTCCGACAACACAATATATCATAGAGTTGTCATATAATAGGTAGTCAGTACAGATTATGAATACCTGAATGAACGAATGAGTGAATGAATGAATAAATGGAAGAGTTCGATCTAGTAGTCTGTATTTGTGGCTTCTGGCCTGTGACCCTAGTCTTCTAGATGATTCCATTAGTTAAGTCTCCTAATTCTTTGCCTCAGTCTCCTCATCTGCACAAAATGGGCATCATCTCTAACCAGTCTACTTGTACTGGGTTATTGTGAAGATCAAATGAGAATCTGCATGGGAATGTGTGTTTTAAATTTCAGTGTGCTTTGTAAATATCAAGCACAAGGAAAGACGAAGTAATCCTAGCATTTCTGCTTTGAACTTTTGTGGATTATTTTTTTCTTGAGGAAGGCAGTTAATCTATAAAAGGCTTTTGGTAATTTCCTGGTCTGATTCACAGTACAAGGTGAACCGTGCCTCACTCTCACATTAAATTTACATGTGTCCTGGGTCTGAGGGAGCTCTTGCAGGCATGAAGGAGTGGAGGTAATTTACAGAGATGGTAGGACCATAAACCCTTCACAGGGAGGATTAAGGGCATGTGCCCTCTCTGATGGAGAGCAAACACAGCTGGGTGGACGTATCACCATCATAAAATTCTGTGGGTCTGCTTCTTAAAACTGCATTTGAGGCCCACAGTGAGGGCCTTCCCACATGCCCATTAAATTAAGCCTTTTGGGCAGAGTTTCATGAATGTCCCATGCTATTTTGGTATAGCTTTATTATGAAACTCAATGGATGTATTTTTTTCTTTAATTTTTTTAATTATAGAAGATATTTGCCTGCTTCACAAAATAAAAAAAAACACATACAAGAAGTTATGAGGACAGAAATTTCTAAGGAACAAGGTGAAGGTTGGGGTGAAAATTTTTACGGTATGGGTTGTTTTTATTTTAGCTTTATATGATGGAACATCTAAAACTTATTATAATGCATTCCCTATGGGAATTACATAATATGTAATAAATCTACTGAATAACAAAAATATGAAAGGTGCAAGCTATTTAAAACCATATGATACCTACCACCCTGCTCTTAATTCTGCTCCACAGAAGTGATCATTAACAGTTTTATTTTTCGCCCCTAGATATTTTCTTTGCGTATTCAAACTTTTTTTTTCAATAAGGAGATATCCCTATGTGTATTTTTCTTCCAATTGGTTTTTCATTTCATAAAATAAAACCTGATACACCATTTATGTGCAGCAGGAATATGTTCAAGAGGAATGAGGGCTGCTTTGTGTCTTGTAGGGTAGTCTGTCTGGGCAGCTCTGTGCCTTGGCAGGCTGTGGAGCAGTAGTGTCCTGCAGGCCTCTAGGAATCTGCTTTAGGCTATAATCCATGCCTCTGGCTTTCACACACAGCAATGGCTATAGAAACAGGGCAGGGAGCCAAAAGCCCCTGACCTTGGATCAGCATGTCCTGTCCCAGCTGTGTAGCTAGGTGAGACCATGGCAATTAGCCAATGCTGAGATGGGAGTTATAAGACTGAAGTGGGTATGTGATGAGGGTCAGATGCTTTGAGCATGGACATGATGCTAAATCTCATTTTGTGTGGCTGGAGCAGAGCTGGTGCTGTCCAGGGTCAGGCTTCAGGTGAACACCATGGAGAAATGTGTAGTTTAGTGCTTAAGAGCACAAGCTTTTGGAGTTGGATAGCCCTGGGTTTCAACTCTGGCTCTGCCACTAGCTGTGTGACCTGTGGCAAGCTACTTAACTTTTCTAAGCCTCAGTCGAAAGATACGGATAATAATAATGTCTTCCTCAGACTGTGCCACTGGCCCCCACAGGACACCTACTACACAAGGCCACTCTACCAAGACTGAGAGATATAGAAGCTCTACCTAATACATAGAAAGAAACACAGGGAGGCAGCCAAAATGGGGAGACAAAGCAACATGTCCCAAATGAAAGAATAGAACAAAACTTCAGGAAAAGAACTAAACAAAATGAAGACATTCAATCTACCAGATGAAGAGTTCAAAACACTGGTTATAAAGATGCTCAGTGATCTCAGTGAGAACTTCAACAAAGAGACAGGGAACATAAAAATGGAGATAAATGATAAGAGGTTTATATCCAAAATTTATAAAACACTCATTCAACTCAACACCAAAAAAACAACCCAATTAAAAAATGAGCAGAGGATATGAAGAAACATTTTTCTAGAGGACATACAGATGGCCACCAGGCATATGAAAAAATGTTCAACCTCACTAATCATTAGGGAAATGCAAATAAAAACCACAATGAAATACCACCTTACCCCAGTCAGAATGGCTATCATCAATAAATCGAAAAACAACAAGTGCTGGTGAGGTTGTGGGGAAAAGGGAACCCTGGTGCACTGTTGTTGAGATTCCACATTGGTGCAGCCACTATGGAAATCAGTATGGGGGTATCTCAAAAAACTGGAAACAGAACTACCTTATGACCCAGGAATTCCACTCTTAGGTATCTATCCGGAAAAACCCAAGACACTAATCCGAAAAAATATATGCACCCCTATGTTCATTGCAGCACTATTTACAATAGCCAAGACTTGGAAACAATCAAAATGCCCATCAGTAGATGACTGGATTAAGAAACTGTGGTACATTTACACAATGGAGTGTTACTCGACTATAAAGAAGGAAATCGTACCATTTGCAATGATATGGATGGACCTAGAGAACATTATGCTAAGTGAAATAAGTCAGTCAGAGAAAGACAACTACCATATGATCTCACTTATATGTGGAATCTAAAGAACCGAATAAATGAGCAATGTAAACAGAAATAGTCTCAGAGACACAGAGGAAAACCTGATGTTGCTAGATGGGATGGGGGTGGGGATGAGGGAGAAGGGGAAGGGACGAGACAACATACGTCGGTAACTACAATATGGCCTCAGGGATAGAAATGACAGTTTGGGGAATATAATCAATAATGTAGTAAATATTCTTTAGGGGGTCAGATGGTCTCATGTCTTGTTAGGGAGACCACTTCATGGACAGTGTAGAGGCCTGACCTCTACTGTACATCTGCACTGCACTGTACATCTGAAACTGCCACTGAATAATATTATATGTCAACTATAATTTAATACATATATAGTCATGGGATGTGGAGTATAGTGTGAGAATGGAGTCGATGGAATTGTAATAGATATGTATGATATCGGGGGTGGGTGTGCAGTGGATAGGGGGAAGGAGGTTGTCACTTTGAGGAGAGAAAAGGATAACTAGTGCATTGTTTTGTACACCTGAAACTAATAATAATGATAAAAACTAAATGTAAAAAAAAATGGAGATAGAAAACATAAAAAAGAACCAGTCAGAAATTAAGAATACAATAACTGAAATAAAGAATACATTAGAGAGAATCAACAGTAGGTTAGATTAAATAGAGGATTAGAGGATTGAATCAGTGATTTGGAAGATAAGGCAGCAGAAAATACCCTATCAGAACAGCAAAAAGAACAATGAATCCAAAAAAATGAAGATAGTTTAAGGGGACATCAAGCATACCAACATTCACATCATAGGGGTGCCAGAAGGAAAAGAGAGAGACCAAGGAATTGAAAACCTATTTGAAGAAATAATGATGGCAAACCACCCTAACCTGGTGAAGGAACTAGACATACAAGCCCAGGAAGCACAGAGAGTCCCAGACAAGATGAACCCAAAGAGGCCAATGCCAAGACACATCATAATTAAAATTTCAAAGGTTAAAGGCAGAGAAAATCTTAAAAGCAGCAAGAGTAAAGCAGTTAGTTACCTACAAGGGAGCTCCCATAAGACTGTCAGCTGGTTACTCAACAGACACTTTGTAGGACAGGAGGCATTGACTTGAAATATTCAGTGATGAAAAGCAAGAACCTACAGCCAAGATTATTTACCCAGCAAAGCTATCATTTAGAATTGAGGACAGATAAAGAGCTTCCTGGACAAGAAAATGCTATAGGAGTTGATCAGCACCAAACCAGTATTATAAGAAATGTTAAAGGGACTTCTTTAAGAGGAAGAACATACCAAAAATATGAATAATACAATGGCAATAACTACATATTTATCAACAATTACTTTAAATGTAAATGGATTAAATGTTTCAATCAAAAGACATAGGGTGGCTGAAGGGATAAGAAAAGAAGACCCTTGCACATGCTGCCTACAAGAGACTCACTTAAGATCAAAAGACACACACAGACTGAAAATAAAGGGATGGAAAAAGATGTTCTGTGAAATCAAAATGAAAAAAACAAATAAACAACAACGACAACAAAAAACAACTGGGGTAGCCTTACTTATAACAGACAAAATAGACTTTTAAACAAAGGCTAATACAAGACACAAAGAAGGACCCAGTAATTCTGCTTCTGGGTATTTATTTGAAGAAACCCAAAACACTATTTAGAAAAGACATATGCATCTATATGTTCATTGTAGCATTATTTACAATGACCAAGATATGGACACAATCTAAGTGTTTATCAATGGATGAATGGATAAAGAAGTGGTGCATATATGTAGTGAACGAATACTCAGCCATAGAAAAGAATGAAATCTTGCTATCTGCAACAATACGGATGGACCTAGAGAGTATTATGCTAACTGTAATAAGTCAGAGAAAGACAAATATCATATGATTTCACTAATACATAGAATCTAAAGAAAAATATAAATGAACAAACAAAATAAAAACAAACTCATAGATACGGAGAACATTTTGATAGTTGCCAGATGGGAGGATGACGATTATCAGAGTTGCGAAGCTGGGGGGATGTGTGAAGTTGAAGAAGGGAAAAAGAAGTACAAATTGATAGTTTCAAAATTATCCTAGGGATATAAAGTACAGCATAAGGAATATAATCAATATTGTAATAACTATGTATGGTGTCAGATGGGTACTAGGTTTATTGGGGTGATCACTTGGTAAGTCATATAAATCATGAGCACTATGTTGTACACCTGAAACTAATATAATATTGTATGTCAACTATAATTGGAAAAAAAATGCCTCCTTCATGAGATTACTAGAATTAAGGGCCACAATGCATATGCTTTAGAATAATAGGCCATTCCTGGTTGCAAATAACAGTGGCTTAACCTTGAACAGGAAGTTCAGATGAGGTAGTGCCTGAGATGAGTTGGTTCTCAGACATCATCTGGGACTGATGCATCCTTTATATTCTTCTACTGTGTCATCCTTGGCATTGTGTCTAGATGCTTTCCCCTGACAAAGGGGAAAGGAGCCACCATGATTGTCATAGACCAACCATCCTTCCTTTCATGTTGCTGGCACATTGCTCTCTCAACAAAACTGAGGTACTTTGAGCAAAGAAGAGGAGGAAATGGCTCTTGGATAGGCTGTCACCACAGCATATCAATAGCTTAGTACCGTGCCTGGTGTTTGATATACACCTCCATACTGCTGCTGCTGAGTTTTTTGTTTGTTTGTTTGTTTTTTATTTGTTTTTTTAAAGATTTTTATTGGGGAATTGGGGGAAGGGGAACAGACAAGTTGCTGTCGTTTTGTTCTTCAGTCTAGTTGTGGAGGACCTTGCTTCACTGGCCCAAGTTGGCACCATCATTGCGCTCTTCCCGGGCGAGGCAGATCAGTCGCCGGCTTCTGGACGGCCGCTCACTGCGGCTGCTGGCCGCTCACGCTGGCTGCTGGCTACATACGGCAGCCCATGGCAACCCACTGCCACAGGAGCTGCAGCCTACGCCGTCGCCGGCGACTCATGGGCAGCCCAGCTCCAGGTTGAGCTGTTGTTCAGCATCTTAGCTGTGGAGGACAGTGTCACTGGCCCTCATATGTGGGATCTGAACTGGGCCCTCTGGCGTCCCAAGCCAGTTCTTAACCATTGCGCCACTCGGCCGGCCCTGCTGCTGCTGAGTTTGATGATGAGTTTTCTTTCACATCTGAGCAGAGCAGAAATGAATTGAAGAACAAATCCAAGGAGTTGATACCATATCTGATTAATCAGGAGTCATTTATATATGTGGCTGTTCCTGTCATCAGGGTATCTTCAAGGCCGTGATCAAACAAAGACAAGAATATGGTGGGTCTGAGAGGCCAGCTTGACTCCTGCCTCCAGAATCCATCAACCTTATTCACAGGGGCAACTCTCGTTAGGCTTTCACTTTGGGAAGCCTGGCCTCTGCTCGTCTACCTGTGGCTGCAGCCCTCTCACAGATCCTTTAAACACAGTTACCCCTTTCACAGAAAGTGCCGTGGAGGCCCATCCACTCCAGTGCCTAATGGCAGGTATTACAGAGGCCTGCCTTCCCATTGACTGTGCTTCCTAATCCCCACAGCCCTTGCTTTATTGGTCCACCAGTGCCTGGCATTTGATGCCTGCTTCTTCCCCTGATCAGTTTGGCAACTTGCTTGGATTCCTTTTCAGTTTCGGGGCTGCCCTGCCAGCCTCACTCCATGTATTTGCACCCCCGTCCCTTGCAGCACAGCCCTTTGCTGCCCTCAGGGGAGATCAGACTTTGCCTTTGCTGCTTCCCTGATGTTGACTCCTTGCCGTACATTGGTCTTTGTGTTTCCCTGCTATACTTAAACCTCAACTTGGCTCTCCAGCTTGGTGGGGATGGTGCTGACTTCGCCTTGGAGTTAGAGCCATACCGCAGTGGAGCTGACATCTGCAGATGGGTTCAAGGCTTCACTTGCAGTAATTCTGAAATCTGAAATCCAGATTTCAGTAGAGAAGAAAACAAATACAGCCTTTACAGTGTCCGTGAAGCTGTTCAACATATGTATTATGCGATCGAGCCTTGCCCTACAGCTCATCCTTGCTAAGTGCCACATCAAAAAGGTGACCCATATTTGCGAGATGAGCAATCACTGGGATTGCCCCAAATGATACCTCCTTTAAAAGGGAGGGTGCTTAGGTATTGACTCCAGTCTTCACCCCAGAGGGACAGTGGATGGTAGAACAATCCTTGGAGTCTGGGCTGGGTATCTTCCATTTGCTTCTCCAGAAACATTCTCTCCTCTGTCTTCTCCACTCTGCTCTGTGTCCTAGCCAACCTGCATGGCCGGCTCTGGAGGCCCACTTGCCATCTTCATTCCTTTTGCATTTTATCAGCAGGAGGAACAGGCAGGAGGTCGGAGGGAGGGAGGGAGGAAAGGTTATCTGTTCCCCTGGCTCCTTCTCTGTGGGGTCATCTTGGGCTGACTGTACCCCTTGACTGAAAGCCATGGGCCCTATCAAGTGGACCTTTATTGATTCCTTGGCTTTTCATGCACAGGAGGGAAAGGGCTCCCCACTCCCCTTTTTGCAAACTCTGTAGTACTGTACCATTCCTTGTGGTTTATCAGCTCCCTGATCATGCTTCTGTTATTAATTCCTTTAGTTTATTGCAGTAGTTCTCCCTTATCCATGGTAGATACATCCTAAGACCCTCAGTGGATGTCTGAAACTGTGAATAGTACTGAACTGTATATATACACTATGGTTTTATTCTACACATAGAAACCTATGATAAAATTAAATTTATAAATTAGATACAGTAAGAGATTAACAGCAATAACCACCAATAATAAAATAGAACAGTTATAAGAATACACTATAATAAAGATTATGTGAGTGTGGTCTCTCTCTCAAAATATCTTACTGTAAGCATCCCTACTTGCAGTAAATGGCTTGGTGTCACTCCTTTTAGGGGATCCCCTGCTGAAGACTCTGTACAGGCTCAGTGCTTTCTGGTGCAGCACATTGCTGTCAATCAGGACACGTTTGTAATGCTTTTCCCATCTTAACTAAGCACTTAATCATGCACATGGCTGTAACTTCTGGAGTTTGAGGTGTGACAGCAAAACGAGCATGCATTTCTTTTTCCTTCTTCACCATTTTATGAATAGAACATTTTTTCCTATTGTACATCTTAGCAACCTCAGCATACATTTTTTTTTCTTTCCTTATTAAATTGAGGACTTTTGCCTTTTTCACTTAAAGGAAGCATTTCATGACTTCATGGCTTCTCTTTGGTATACCCGACTGCCAGCATTACTACTCTTGCACTTTGGGGCCATTATTAAGTAAAATAAGTGTGACTTGAACACAAGCACTGTGATAACTGTGACAGTCCATCTGATACCTGAGAGGGCTGCTAGGTGACTGACGGGCAGGCGGCATGTACAGCGTGAATCTTCTGGACAAAAGCATGACTCGTGTCCCAGGTGGGATGCTGTGGGTGGCGTCAGATTTCATCATGCCACTGACAATAGCACGCAGTTTAAAACTTAGGAACTTTTTATTTCTGGAACTTTTCCAACCATGAGTAACTGAAGCCGTGGAAAGGGAAAGTGTGTATAAGGTGGGGACTATTGTATGCTCTTTTCAAATTGCAAAGCCTCGGTATACAGATTTTCTCCACTGTCTGAAAGTAGAGCATCCTTGTAAAAACTTTTATAAACCAAAATGGCATCAAGCAAAGAGTAGCCCCAGCTTTCTGAAACTCCGCGTTACACCACTTTGCTTGCATTGGCACCTGTGCGGTAATGGCTTTTCTGTGAAAATGAAAAATCTTCTTTGATTGCTTTCCGTTAGTGAGAACAGGTACTCATGGGTCTTTCACAAAAGCGAAGGGATGTAAAGCAAAGTTTTGGAAAGTGGGGGAATACCTATAATGGCTGTTGCCAACTAGAAGCCAGACTGTTACAGGTTCAAAGTCAGAACCCCGATCAGTCTCTGGCTTCACCACTTCCTAGCTGTGTCCTCAGGCAAGTGTCTTAACCTCTTTGAGCCCTGGGTTTCTCACAGTAAAAGCTGGGTGGCAGTCATCCTTGCTTCTGTCTGTCCCACTGGGAAGAAACAAAGACTGTGAAAACGTCATGCGAACTGTAATGTGCTGTGCACAGGGAGGGGTTATTATCACTGTGATATGCCAGGACCTTGAAGTGGGAATTGGGGAAAGCAGAGGCTTTGAGGATGGAGCACGTAGGTCTCCGGAGAGGGCTCAGCATCCTTACCTGCTTATCCAGCAGAGTTAATGAGAAGCATATCCGACAGGAGGACAGGACCCAACAGATTATCCTTCAAAGCCAAGCCCGCAGGACCTCCTTTTCCGTTCACCTCAGCCCGCAGGTCCAACTCATGTGGAATACAGATGAGATCCCCTTCAATTAGTGACAAATTATTTAGTGATGACATTAGCCTCTGTTAAGATGGGCTTTCCAATAAGGCTTTTGCTAAATATAATTATGTGGTCAGAAAGAGGAAATGGTCAAAATGGTGCTGAGAGGCAGAGATGAAAAGGCCAATCCCTTGGCTGTTGTTTTTTTGCTATTCAGAGAGTGGAGTATTGGCAAGAATAAATCCTGTTATTTGTGTTCTTGATAATCTGACACTGGTTGCTAAAAGGAAACATTTATATGGTATTTATGTTGGAAATTGCTTTGGAAAGCCTTGTGCCTGAGCTTTGAGAGGGATGTGGCACTGACTCTACCTGATGGCTCTTTATCGTGTCAATCATCTCATCTTCTTTCATTGTCTCTGAAGGACTTTCACTATGTGACATTATCTTGATGATTTGCCTGTTTACAGTTTTGTAGTGTGTCTCAGTCTGTCTGACCCATATCCCTTACCTCCAAGAAAGAGTGTCAACAACTTGAACTTGTCTTGTTTTAATGCTGTGTTCCCAGCACCTGGCCAAATGCCTGACACAGAGTGGATGCTTGTTTGGGCATTTGTTAAATTAATGAATGAATTAACAAATGAGAGAAGGAATACTATGCATAAATGGCTGTGTTAGGCACAGGGAAAATTCTGGGCCTTTAAGGAGCTGACATCTAATATTCTTTGCACAGCATTGAAAAGACAGGCATAAACCCACAATTCCAAGACATAAAATACTCAGGGCCCTAAAAAAAAGAAAGACACAGGTCAACCGTGAAAGAGTTTGAATATGGGAGAGTTGACTTCCAGTGGAATAGAGGAAGGTAGAATGAACAGTGGTTTGTGAGTAAGGTTTTAGATTAGAGTCTGAGCATTGTATTCAATGCAGATCCTTCATTTACCAATGGTTTCCCTTTGCCTAAGTTAATTGGCCACATTTTGTTCTCATTTGTTTTTTTAAAAAGATGATAACTGACTCTACATCATGGATTTAATTGAAGTATTACATGGAAAGCATATATAGATTTGTTTGGCACATAGTAAGCACTCAGGAAATATTACTTAATTATTACCAGCAGTAACAGTTGTCATCATAGTAGGAAAACTTTATGAAATAAAATTCAGTGAATTCCAGCCAGTAGATGAGAAGAATTGGGCTCTAGCTCTGTCTCTGCTATTTAACGTTGTGACCTGCAGTAAGAACTTCCCTTCTCTGGGCATCATACAAAATGAGGTATTTGAACTTGATGATCTCTGGGTGCTCTCAAGCTATGATTGTTTGCTTAGACCTGGGCTTGAAGGATACACAATATTTGTGTATTAGAGAGTATAGTGTGCATGTGGGAGGATATCTTTCCTTTTGATTTTCTTTTTTTCTGCTCATACTATAAGGTTATTAAGGAAAAAGAACCTCATGTGTCTTGTGCCCCCTTTTCCTCTGCACACATACAGCCACTGGGTATGGAGGAGGTTCTCAAAAATCCATTGGTTATTTGGCTGATGGTTAGGGTTACAAAGAGTCCCAAAGGGTTTAGAAGAAAGGGAAAGAAAAAGGTGAAGGATCACCCATTCTTTAATTTCCAAATTGTCTGTGAGACGATTGACATTGAGTCATCCTCACCAATATATTCTTTAGGTGAAAAGAGGGAAATGGAAGGTGGAGGATAAGAAAGAATAAGTAGGAAAGGAATGAATAATATTATCAAGCATTTACTGTGTATTGGGAATTGACATATAACATCTCACTTAACCTTTAGGACAGCTCTGTGAGATGTGGCAGCAGGTGTTTTTAAGGCATCCTTATTTCTGTTTTGACCATGAGGAGGTGCGATCAGGGAGAGTTAACCAGTCCAAGTCCCAGAAGTAGGAGGCAGGTTAGAGGTGGAACTGACACCCAGGCTTGGAGACTCCAAAGCCATCAGACTCTCCTCCTCTGTGAGGTGATTTTTCTGCATCTTCTCTCCTCACACTCTCAAACCCTTAGCCCTGTCTCTCAAACACTTAGCCCTGTCTCACATCCTCAGTTGATAAACTTGTTTCCTGCCTCACCCAGGAAATAGAAACAAGCAGAAGGGAACCTAACTGGCGACCATCACTACCTCCACTAGGCCACCTGCTTGTGTACCATGGACTCTGCCTTTCCTATCACTACGCATATTCCACATCCTTCTGTTTAGCCTCCCCCTTCCCTTGTGCAGGACATCACTTCAACCACTTCCCCCTTCTCCTGCATCCTCTGTTCCCCCCCCCCAACAGGACTATTTCAGGCAGCATAAGTGCATTCTCTAAACCCATCATGCATACATGAAAACCTTTCCTTAGCCCCATGTTCCTCGCCAGCTGATGCTCCCATTTCTCTGCTTCTCTTTCCAGTGAAAATCCCAGAAGAGCTAGTGAACACTGTCTTCATTTCCTCCCCTCCCGTTTTCACATGCGTCCATCCTCGTCGGGATTTGGTCCCTATCATTGCACCAATGAAACTTATTAAAGTCACCAAAGACTTCCACGTTGCCAACTCCAAGGGTTAATTCTCAGTCTTTATCTTATTATCAGCTGCACTTGGCATAATGGGTCATTTCCTCCTTGAAAATTATTCTTCACTGGGTTTTTGGGCCACCAAGAACTTGGAGTAATCTTTTCCTCATTGCTGTTTCTCACACTATAAATATAATTTATCAGCAAACTCTGTTAATTTTATCTTCATTATATGGAGGGTGCTCCAAAAATGTATACACATTTTAAGAAAGGAAAAAGCTGTATTAAAATTGTAATGCTCAATATATACCAATAACAAAAGATGAATACAAGTCATGTGTAGACATGTTTTTCACACCCCTTGTATATCTAGAATCTGACCACTTCTCATCACCTCTACAAACAGCAGCCTGCTCCAAACCACTCCTCTCTCATCTGTATTGTTGCAGTAGTTGGCAATAGGTTTCCCTGATTCCACCTTTGCTACATTCCTATTCCCAGGCTATTCTCAACTCATCAACCAGAGTAAATTAGATCACAACAGTCCTCTACTCAAAACTCTCCAAAGCTCTTTCCATCTCACTTAAAACATTGATCTATAATATAGCCTGAAAATCCAAGGTGACCTGGCTTCTTTCTGCTTTTCAATCCTCATCCCTTAGAACTCTGTTCTCTGCTTCCTTTGTTTCAGCCACACCTGAGTCCTCGATGTTACTTGAAGCACTCCACTTGTACCCTGTTTTGGGGCCATTGCATTTGCTGTTTGCTCTGGCTGGAATACTTTGTATATATACTTGATATATTTTCTTGACTTGCTTCCTCACATCCTTAAATTATTCAAATGCTGTCTCAACAGTGAAACTAAAGTAGAAAGTCTCCCACCACATGGCTCTCCATACCCTTTACACCGTTGTATTTTCTCCTGCGTGTTCAGCGCTTCCTGTATTTGTTTGTTATTATGTGTTTGTACCTCCTTTTCTTTCTCTCTTCCCCTATGATGGCAGGGATTTTATCATATCTGTATCTTCAGAACGTAGTACATACTAGAAAGTCAATAAATACATGTGAAGGAAAGAATGAATGACTGTACTACATTGCTTCCTTTGTATCTTCTGTCACTGATTGTTGAGCACTTTGAGTTATAGATGCAGTCGGTGCAAAACCAAAACAAAACAAAAAATAAAGCAGATGGCCTTGATTTCCTGAGCCACCGAATGGCTGAGCAGTGGAGTCACTGGGACTATAGGTTTGCAGGGCCAGAATGACATGTGTGAGGGTGTTTTGCAATAGGCACAGAACAGCAGTATCGGCTGGCCTGGTTGGAACTGCTGCTGGGTCGCTTTCTGGTTTGGGACCTGACCAATGAGGTGGAGTCAGACAGGTGAAGCAGGTGGGATGGCATGGAAGGCATAGGTGAGGATGAGTACTAAGAGCTACTACAAGTCAGAACCCATGATTTACAAATATTTTATTTTAATATCACATAAAACCTAGGAGGCATTTATCACCTCTTCATTTTCTAGAGAGATCACAGGACTACCAAGCTCTCCAAGCTCAGGAGTTAGAGCTGGACATTGTGGCACTGACATCTCACTGGTGGGGGGGAAAAGGTGAGGCGCGAGGGAGTAGCTGTAGGGCTCTCTTTAGATGTTCATGTGTGTGTGCGCACGCCCTAACGCAACAGCCACATGTCCAGAATATTTAGATTCAAATATTTACTAAGTTATTAAAAAAATATATTTGTCAAGCCTTTTTTTTTTTAAAGATTTTTTTATTGGGGAATTGGGGGGAAGGGGAACAGACAAGTTGCTGTCATTTTGTTCTTCAGTCTAGTTGTGGAGGACGTTGCTTCACTGGCCCAAGTTGGCATCATCATTGCGC